>NW_027273865.1:2207500-2282500 GCF_046630095.1 Trachinotus anak
AAATCCCTCCCCCCTCATATTTCCAACGTCAGCATTGGGGTCAGGGGTCTGCAACCAACCACTTTTTGAAACTGACAAGCTGACATTCATTTCTATTTCATACTGTGATTGGTCAGCTGTGTGGAGGCGAAAGCCGAGTTTGAACTTCTCTCTCTAGCTCTGTGAAAGCTCTTTAAAAACTTTGTTGCACTTTTCAAGTGCAGCACGATGAATACTACGGGACTGGGGATAATAAACGATGTTAGGTAATGGTGTTCGTAAAATGTTTTGAGTGGTATTTGAGATAGTGAATGTGCTGGACAAATAGGGATTGCAGATGGTGTTGAGGCTGGTAAATTAGTTAGTATATTATTTTGTGTATGGCAAACTGCTTTAGGGATCATGAATAGTGTTAAGAGGTACATGGGCAATTCGAGATCAGTGGTGGTATGTGTGTAATGGTCTTGGGGATAAAAATGGGGCTTAGAGATTGAGAGAGATCTCAGAAATGGTTAATAGCAGATATCAAATGGTGTTGGGATGGGATGGTAAATTAAATTAGGACAGTAGTTAGTGCCACTGTGTGATAAATGGTGCTGGAAATAATAAATGGAGTTTGGATTAGTAGAACTAGTAAATTGTTAACAATATGTATTTATCAGGGACACACAAAGATTGTAAATGGTGTTGGTGTTGTTGGTTAATTTGGTGAGTAAATCGCTCAATGGGAAATTTGCAGTTGTCAATGGTGTTGTGTAGAGTAAATGTTCTAAGGGATAATAAATGGTCTGAGGGATTGTGAGTGGTCTTATAAGCATTAAGTGGCAACGAGCACAGCAAATGGTAAATGTAAAGTTTTAACTGGCAGTTGTAAAGGGAATTAGGAACAATAACTGGTGCTGAATGGTAAGTGGTGTTATGTGATAACTGGATTGGTGGTACTAATGAATGGTTTTGGAGAAATAAATTTCATTACTGGTGACTGGTAAAAGGTGTTGGGTAAAGTAAATGACTGCAAGGAATGCTAAGTGGTGTCTGGGTTAGTGAAAGTGTTAAACTATATTAGGATAGTAAACAGCAGCACACTGTGGGTTGGGTTGGTACAGGACTGGTAAGTTGTGTTGGGAAAAGCAGAAGTGTTTTGTAGTTTCTGTAAACTGTGTTAGATGTAGTCAGTGATGTTGGGATTTGGAATAGTAAATGACATCAAGTTATTTGGGAAGGTAAAAAGCAATATGGATAGTGAATGGTCTAAGATTGACTATGGTGCTAAATGGTGCTGGTGACAGTACTGGACATATTATTATTTGGATAGCAGAACTGAAGCAGAACAGTTCATGTCCCAGGAAAGCTGGTGAATTATATTGACCAATCAAGTCAATATTAGCAAGCTAGATTTAGCTAGATACTAGTAGTCTAACCTTGGTCTAACCCTAACCTGAACTCATAATCATAATTTGACCTGATTTCTTCCACCATCATAATAAGGTCTTTGCTAACTAAGAGCAATGAGAGCGAACATTTCCTGAAGAAATGAAATTGGCATTAGAGAACAACTGTCAAGTTATCTTTTTCTCATTGATATCTTTGTGTTTGCAGTGGCTCAATTCTGAATTTAGTGATAGGTTCAGACACGTTCAAATTAGATGAAATAATATTTCTCTCTGAATTAGAAGAGGAAATACTCAGACCTTAGGAGGGAGGAGATAAAGCTGCAGAAGGAGATGAAGAAAGACGTTGGATTAAAGAGGGAGGAGATGAGAAACAGTCGGGGGGGATGGAGAGAGTTTGATGCTATGTGAATGAAGCGGGACACGGATGGACATGTACTTACACACACACGGAGGCTGGGGGATTTCAGGGGGATTTTACAGTGTCATCTCTGTGTCTCATCTTAGCTCTGCACTGAGGAGGCCGCTGTGAATAACCAGGACACACACACTCTTCTTTCCTCCCACACATACTATCACCACGTATTAAGGAAAACTCCCCATGAGCTTTGTGTGCATGTGTAAGTACTGACCATGTGTGTTAGTGGGCATCACATCCTACTCTTTACAGCCCTGTATTCAGGTCCTAGGAAATTGTGAATGTGCTTTGTAATTGGTTGCTTAGTTAAGATTAAAGCTCTTCATCTCGAGGGTCAGTCAGACACTTTGTACGGCCCACCATTCACCCTGTGCTTGTTAAAATGAGACAGCAGGGTAAAGGACCATGTTCATGTTGTACAGTATGTAAGACTGAACACCGTCCTCTCTGATTCTTCTCATTTCTCTCCCCACAGATGCTCAACCCTCCGAAGTCTGGGTGCTGAAAATCTTTAGGCACCAAAGCGCTTTGATTAACATTAGGAAAAGATTGTGGTTTTGGTTAGATGTCAGTAAAGTTAACATGCCGTGTCTGTCCTTCAATATTACACCAAGCCTCCAATCTTGCCCTAACCTTAACCAATTGCTATAAGTTGTCTAAACAGAGCTATAAAAACCTTAATCATGCTTCAGTCGCTTCAAGAGGACATTGTATTGCAAGGGGAGATATTGTAGAGCAACAAATAAAATACGTTGTCATCGTGCTCAGTATGAGCATATTGCTACTTAGCAGATGTATCCGTTAAAAATGTCTCCTCATTATGCTGATTAAAAACAAATCATTTTCTCTCAAAGCATTGTTGCTTTTGCATTTATTTGTACAAAAACATAATGAGATGTCTAATGAGACGACTGTAGCCAAAAAGTTTCAAAGAAGAAATCCCAGTGCTTCTCAAATAGTGCACTGTCTACCAACACTGCAACAGAGTCTTAAAAAAATAATTACTGCTCCATTGTCCTTGAATCTGTGTGTGTATACATCCACAATATGTACCTTTTGTGCACCTCCTCATATAAGCTGCACAGGTGAGTAAGCGTGTGTGTGCTCGTTAGTAAGCTTATGTATATGTCAAGGGTTACGGGCTACGTGTGTGTGTGTGTGTGTGTGTGTGTGTGTGTGTGTGTGTCGTATCAAGCTCTCAGCGCAACCTGTCAAATTCATTTCCCGCTCACCCATCCCAACGTGCTTATTTTCGGACGTGTGGTGTGCATGTGCGGCAGCGGCCAATTGAATCGCAGGTTGGAGCCCCCATCTGCAGCAAATGTCCCTATGATTGGTTGAGGCCAGCAGGCTAAAAGTGGAGGAGTTTAGCTGGGATTAACTTCAATATCTAATCAATGTTGACTGGTGGAATAACAGAGGGAGAGATAGAGAGATGTGAAGAGGAGGGGAGAGACAGAAAAAGGCAAAAGGAAGGAGAGTGAGGAAGAGAAGAGGAGGTGAAAATGTGTGAATGTGGTAGAAAAAAAATGTGTGTATGTGTGACAGAGAGAATAAATCAGGCATGAAGGGAAATAAAAGAGCATGAAAACTGTGTGTTAGAGGGCGAGAGATGGAGTGTAAAGGGTGAAAAGAGGATAAATTAGGGAAAGGGGGATAAAGGGAAAGAGTAGGAGCAAGACAAGAAGAAGAGGATGGAGATGAAGAGGAGGAGAAGGGTAGAGAATGTGAGAGATGGTGAATGGGAGGGATGGACAGTAGGGAGTGGAGAAAGTAAGTTTCTAACTTGAAGAAGAAAAGAAAGGACAAGTAAGGGAAAAGGACATAAGGAAGAGAGAGAAAAGGAAAAGAGGAATGATGTGGAGGAGGGGGAGGAGGAGAAATAAGGAGGGAGGAGGAGGCATGAGAGGAAGGAATGAAGAAATGGCAAAAGGAGTGCTGCAGAGGAAGGGGAGAAAGAAAGGAGGAAGATGGGGAGGGGGAGAGGGAAACAGATGAGGTGAAGGAGAGGAGGGAGTCGGAAAAAACAACAGGAAGAGGACAAGTAGACAGGAACAGAGAGCAAAAACAGAAAAAGGAGGAGGTGTGAGAAGACGATGAAGATGAAGGGAGGAAGAGGAAGGTGGGGAGGAGAGAAAATGGGAGGTAAAGTAACAGTACTGGAGGAAGTGAAGAGGAAGAAGAGAAGAGGAGTATTAGAAACTGTCAAGAGGAAGAATAAAAGTAGAGGGAAGTTAAAACAAGAAGAAAAGATGGTAGGATGACAGGAGAGAGGAAGAGGACAGGCAGAGGGAAGAAAGGATGAGAGGGAGGAAGAGGAAGAAAAAAGATGGACTGGGGGGAGGAAAAGGAAGGAGGAATTAGAAGAGGGGCTGGTCTCCTTTCAGTTGCTGTGCTCTGATGCATGTCAGCGTCCTCCACCCCCAAACATCCCACAAACCCCCCATTCACATGAATTAAAGGCTGTGTGTGTGTGTGTGTGTGTGTGTGTGATGAGTCATACTTTTGTTTTGTGGCGGTCTTTAGTTCCAACAAATAGCTTGGACCGCTCAGGGTGACAATGAGACACACACACACACACACAAAGAGGTGAGGTAATAGCAGGGAAGTGAAATGAAGAGTGAGGAGTTTGAGGCTGGAACACAGACAGAGACAAACAGGCTTTGGTTTGATTAACTCTTCAGATATTCTTTAGATGATTTTAAATGAAATGAAATATATACACAAATCTGTGCACTACTAAAGTTTTTACATTGTTTAATTTCTCAGTGTTTGTAAAATTAAAGCGAATAAATAATTGGAGATTTATTTTAAAAACCATCGAATCTTCTTGTTGAACTGAACTGAATCTAAATCTCCAGCAGCTGAACTCCTGACCTTCTTCCTACAGTGGAAATAAAACAATGTTCAGACAGCTGGCCCCAACACTGCTGCAGAAGTTTTCCCACTAATGTGTTGCACCTGCAGCTTTCTTTGCTTTCGCCTCCTGTCCACTTCATCCTGAACAGCTCCGTGGGGTTTAGGTCTGGAGGCTGTGCTGCTCTTTGTCTTTGTCTAGTGTTGTGGCTCATTATGTTGCTGTAGGATGAAGCTCTGACCAAGCAGCCGGTCTTCCCACCAGTCTGCTATCCGTAGTTACACAGTCGTACTTCCTGCAGTGGAGTATTAGACAATAATGCATCAGAGTGTGAAGTGACCAGTGAGTTTTAGTGGTTGTAGTCTTGTTTACAGCAGTGACATATTTGTTTCATTTCATAATACTGTTTTAATTTTTATGCCTTCAGGGCATTTTGAGGCTACAGCTATCACCATCTTAGTGCAAAGTTACCATGGTTACAGGTGTCTCTCGCAAGGTGTCCATGTCCCTCTGCTGCAGAGCAGACTGTAATCCAGTTAACAGGCCCAGACTCTGTTTGAACAGAACCCCTCTCTCTAATCTAATCCAGTGGGTTTCGTTTGAGAGGAGGCACAACATCAACACTGTGATCGTTGTTTGGTGAACTTATTCACTCCTCTTAAACAGCGATGTCACCCATATGAAACATATGGCTACTAAAACTCTGAATGAACTATAACTTAGGCTGCATCCACACTCTTAAATTCTTCTGCCACATTTTCGCCTCCCATCCACACTACTCCAGAGTTTTCGAGGCCTAAAAATGGAGCGATTTGGAAATACTGCTGGTCCAGTTTTAGTTTGAAAGGGTTGTGTTGAAGTCTGGACAGACAGAAACCTTTGGGAACAATGATGTAGTAACACCCAGTCTTATCAGCCTCAACTACCAGTGGTGAAAGTAACATGAGTAACAAATTACAAGTGTTACTGACCTTGTTGTCTTTTCTAGCAGCTGTTGTGCAGTTAAATCCTGCATGTTAACACTTCAACTGCCTTTGCTTTCCTCATTTGCAGTATTTTCTGCAACTAATCAGCCGAGTACACCTGAGAGTAGACAGTCTGCTTCCTGTTTACACCAGCTCGCGCATGCCCAGTGTACGTGAATGTTCATGTATGTGTGCATTTTAGTATGGATGTCATCTGGACGATATCATTTTCATTTCAACAGGCTGTTTTAAGACAAAAACGCATTAGTGTGGACGTAGTCTTAGAAGTGTAGTTCGATGTTGTCCCTGCGTGATCTTCCAAACACCTGTGGCGGCTTGTGATCTCCTGGAAACATCCTGAAAGCCTGCTGCAAACAGATTAAACAGCTGTCAGGTTGTTAGTGGTTTTATGATGAACCAGAAAGACTCTGGAGGATCCTGAGGTGGCCAGTCCAGCCTGTGAGACTGTGTAAGGTTGAGGAGGTGTAGTGGTCAGTCCAAGTGGAATGAATAAGACCTTGCATGAAAACATGTCCATTAGTTATTGATTTGTATTTGTTGACCAAAATGTAATTCAATTTGTCATAGTTCTCATCCTCAAGGTTTACTTTTTTATTTAGTCTTGTTGTCATCATGAAATAAAGGTCATCAGTGAATATTTTTCATCATAATTTTCATTGAGAATATTAACAAGGGTCTGCTCCAACATTGCCTTTGTACACAGCATTTGTAAGTAATTGACAGAAAGTTGTGGCACCTGTAGGAACTGTTTGCATCAACTATCAAAGCTTGATTTACTTCTGTTGCTTTTGTGTAGTATTTGTGAATTTTATCTAACTTAGTTATTTTTATTATTGTTATTTTAATCTTTATGGGCTTTGCCTTCTCTGTACCCACCTGGGTTTTGGGAGATCCTCATGTTAGTCCCTCACAATGCTGATTTGTATTGCTGAGGGTAAGTTGTGCAGGGAGTTGCTGCTGTGTTTTTTAGTGTTCTCTTTGGAAAATGGGCTGTTTGAGTTGAAATCTTTTGCGTATAACAGTCAATGTGAAAATTGTTAACGTTACATAGTTGTTTTGTGTTGTTTTAACTGTAAATTTAAGTTTGGTGGACGTTTTTGCAAAGCTTTATTGGCACCATTTATGTTGCAGTGGGCTGCCTGTGTCACGTAGCCCAAGTAGTGCAGCAGAGACTTTAGCGTTTTAGCATTCATTTCTCATGTAAATTGTTATTTTGCCTGTTTAGGGAACAGAAGTGCAGAGGAAAAGTCCTGGAGACAGCTGTGTTTGTTTTGTTGTCTTCTACAGAAATAAATGCTGGAGAGCAACCCCCTGAGTCTTCTTTACTCATACCTGACCCACACCTGTTACACAGAGAAGCTGCAGGTTGTTAACCCATTACTTGATCTCCCCATTTGAAAATTATATAACTCTGAATGTTTCTGTTTTTGACCTAAACACATGTAGCCACAATCAGCTGCGGTGGCCACCATGTAGACTTCGACGTTATGCAATAACCACTTAATGGATAACTTTTGTCTTCAGCAGAAGCCGAGGGGAACTCAGACTGAATGTTTACAATTAGACAGTATAGATGAACACCAGGCTGTAATGCACCTGTCATGTATTTGCGCCATCCCTGTATGAACCTCCTGATATTTCCCTCCACTCTGAACTAGCACAAAGGCAAAATGTTATTTCAAAATCTACTGCATTGAGTTAGTATTGCACTTTATATAAACATAAAGCTGGTGGCAATGTGACTACACTGCAAAATAATGGTGAAAATTGTAGCAGCAGAGGCTCACATCATTGAGACGGAGGATAAAATGACTGGAGCTGTGATAACTGTCCAGAGTTGTAAACTGGTTTCTCTGCAGTGTTTTGGCCTCTGATGAGCTTTCAAAATCACAGATCTATCAATCAAACAGAACTTTATTCTCCCCACTTCCAGGAAATGACACTGATTTGTACACAATAACTGTGTAATTCACTGTCAGATCTTGGCAGATTCTTTTTCATTTTCCACTGAGGCGTTCTTAAAAGTCACTGCTCTCTCAGCTCTTGCTGAGGACTGTGTCGGAGTTTGTCTTTTTCCATGGTGTGTTATTTTGTTCAGCCACTGAACAAACTGTACTTTATTTCACTAAAACCCATTGAATTGAACTGAATTAAGAGAGATTGTGAGAGAGAGAGGTAATGAGAGAAGGAAAGAGAGAGAGATAGATGAGTGAGAAATGAGCAGAGAAAGAGAGGGAGAGGTTAAAGTATTGTGCTGACACATCCTGTCTAATGAGAATGAGGGAGAGAGGCTGAAAGGTAGAGGGAGCAGAAAGAGTGAGAAGGAGAGAGAGCTGAACAGCCATCTATTAACATTGAGTGTTTTGAGCGTCATGAAGTGTAATAGTCTCTCTCCCCCTCTCTCTCTTTCTCTCTTTTTAGTTCATTTGGGTAACTGCTCTCTCCACGCCACATTAATCTGTGTAATTAGGTTTGAGGCTCGTTTTACCTCCTTTCCTCTCCTCATCTTTTCTCTCCTCCTCCTCTGTCTTCCTCTTCTATCTCCGTCCATCCTCTTCTCCACATCATCTTTTTTCTCTCCTTCCTCTTTTTCATTTTTAGTTCTCCCTTCTCTCATTCATCTGCCCTCACCATGTCTTCCTAAATTTTCTTCTCTTACCATTCACCTCCTTTTTTTCCCTCCTTTATCTTTCTCTATCAACTCCAGCCTCTCCTTTCACTCCTGTAAATCTCTGCAGCCCTGTTCACACACACAACCTGGGAGGACTGAGTTTAATTATTCATGTTAGAAAAAAAACAAGGAACGAGATTAAGAGTCTGCAGCCACACGAGCAGCACTGCCAAATTGCACAGAGTTTAACACGAGCAGCAGCATGCTAACATGCGCACAGTGACAATGCTAATACACAAATGTTGGGCAGATATTATGTTTAGCATGGTCCCTATGCTAGCTCACTGCGTTAACATGCTAGCTGCACTAATCACAAGGAAGAGCTGAGGCTGATGGGACTGGCGTTGGTTTTGGAGGTACCTCATCATAAAGCAGAATCTGGACACATTTCGAGCTGATGATGGTGCTAGAGGAAAATCCAGGGGTCAAACAAGTGATTACAGTTCATCCCGAGGAGAACATGACTGTCTGAACCAAATGTCAGGGCAATTTGTCCAGTAGTCAAGATATTGAAGTCAGGGGTTCACCAAAGTTAATTATACCTGCATTGTTTTACCACGGAGCTGTTTTTGGTCTGACCGCCATGCAGCTACAGGCTGCACATGGCTGTAGGCCTGTGATGTCACCAGCTGACGGGATCAATCTTGGCCATCTTTGTCAGTTACAAACCCAAATTTGCACAATATGATTAGGAGGGATGAACAGGATGCAACCAGCTGAAACAACAGTAGTGATAAAGCTACAGTGCACTACCTGACAGACAGTTACTAACTGGTGAAGAAACTGAAACATTCAGCAGCTCCAGAGTCACAGGAGAGCTAAAAGAAGAATGAATACTATAGTGATATTATGGCAGGGTTGTGAGCCTGTTAGCTTGTTTTGGAGACTTAGAGGTCACAAATGATGCTCCATAGCTGTGATATCTTGATATCTTATTAATTTAAAAATTATGATAATAATCCAAAGCAAACACTAGAGGATGTGAAATTAGGTTTGAGACCATCGAAAGCACATGATCAACTGCCTTAAGTTAGCAATGCGTCAACACCAACCTAACCACGCCTCGTTTTAAGCCTAACATATGCAGGGGCACTTTAAAGAATGTGGGTGCTGGACTGTGTCAGTCTGAAACTAAGACACTTAAAGTGACTGCCTGATATAATAAATGGCTTGTCTCCCATTCACTTCAATCAGAGTTTTCTTTGAGCTAGCATCTAGAGGTGATAAAGGGAACCTTCGTCAGGCAAAGGTTGGGTGGATGGATGGGTCAACATAAACTGCTACTTTCCCATGTGAAAGTAGCAGGAAGTACTTGTTTTAACCCAAATCACCATCTTTTTCTAAACCTAAACAAGCCATGACCGTTATTATAGTAACCATGGTGATGAAGGTAGGTATGCCACTCTTTTAACACTATCCAGCCACATTAGTTGGCAGAAATGCTAAGACACATTATCACATTTGCAGATAATTCTGTGATTCTAAGTCTTCTTGAGGGGGCATGAGCAACATCTTGGTCCTGTGTGGTTGATAATTTTGCATCTTGGTGTGATGAGTCCTTTCTCCAATTAAATGTGTCTAAAACTAAAGACTTGATAATCAGCTTTAGGAAGACTGCTCCTAGTCCTGCACTAACCAGGACCAAACCAGGACCAGGACACTGAGCTGGTGGACAGGTATAAATATCTGGGTGTTGTACTTGACAACAAACTGTGTTTTGAACCTCATTTTGCTTCATTTTGAGTTTTTTTCCTGAGGAAAATGTGCTCCTTTAATTTCTCCTCTGAGATGATGACTCTCTTATACAAGTTCTATTGAATTAGTTTTAATATTCTGCGTTGTTGCCTGGTATGGTTTTTGATTCTGGTCAACACAAACAGGCTTGGTAGCCTCATCAAAGTATCCAGTAAGATTTCAGGGAGGAGCCAAGTCCAGCTTACAGACCTTTATAACAGGCAGGTGGTCCAAAAAGCTTCCTCCCTTCTGGAGAGCCTCGATCACCCTTGAACTGCCTTCAGGTCGTTGGTTTAGAGTGCCTGTTAGGAGAACCAAAAGATACAAGTTTTCTTTTGTTCCTGCTGCTATTCTGTTATTAAACGGCAGATAGTATTCTCTTGTTGTCTAGAGATTTCTTATTTGCACAGTCAGCTCATTGACTTTTGCACTTTGACCTTGATGAATGAACTCTAACTCTGGCCATCATGCCATACTGTTTGTTGTTGTCCATAAGCATTGGTGTTATGTGTGTCTTTGTATGTGTGTTTATGTTGAGCCTGGAAGCAAATCAATGTCTCTGTAAAGGTAAAATAAAGATACTTTGAACTTTGGTGCAGTCTGCGTGTTTATTATTGTAACCATGACAACCAATGTGCAGTATGGCTACTGCTGTAGGGGCTCTATTTCAGGAGACACTCCTATGGATCATAGAGAGTTGAAAAAACAACCTGTGTAGTTGTTCAGGTTGGAGGACTGGTTGGCTTAAATCATGCACCCCTACACCCCGAACTAATTATTTTCCACTATGTAGAGACCCATGTGCAATCACACACTACCATAATTTCTCAGTGAACAAGTAAAAGTTTGGTAAAAATGAAAATGGCAACAGGTACTTCCACAACAAGCTGAACAAAGTCTTACATTTAAATCCTGAATGTCACTGCTGCTTCCCAAACACAAACCCGTTATTTCACCCATCAGAAACAGTTTAGCTGTTAATCAGAATGTTAATTCTTATGATTATCTGCAGTGTCTATAACTGTGATCTACGCATTGTACACAGAAAACTACTGTAACATTTAAGATGGGGGGAGACCAGGGATGGTTGTAACATGAGTCAGTTGCAACACCAGTTTCTACAATGAGGCACAAGTTAGGAATCAGCTGATTCACTCTATACAGGCTCCATTTAGTCCTTATTCCACATGTGAGGAAGCAGCTCCCTGTGGCAGACACAAACAAGTAATTTTAAGGTAAGAAAGTATTTTTACACTTTATTTATTCTCATGACAGTATTGCCTGCTTTCTGTTAAACCTGTTTATTGTGTGTCTGTGTAGATATTTTTCATGCTAGTTGTCAGTCCTAATGTTTTAGCAGTTAGCTGTATGGTAAGCTAGTTCATGGCTACATGAGTCTGGGTTAGTTCTAACAACAATACATACACACACACACACACACACACACACACACACACACACACCAATTATGTTAAAAGTCATCGAAGTTTTTGTTATAATTTTCAGATCATGTTACATTTCAGCCCAGGATACAACTAACTTGGACTATGGGGTGAAATCTAACATTTTGCTCCTTGTGTTTAAGACTGAACCATCATTTTCTATTTGTGTTGCAGAGATAGCACCTACACCATTTAACAGCAGACACACGTAACTAGTTTGTGTCACATTTTGAACACACTGGCTCAAAAGATACAGACAGAAATGTGGAAAATGTTACAACAATCACTGGTCTCCCCCACTTGATGGAGAAGGAAATAAGTCACTTACTCAATCTCTCTACATATACTGCTTTTGTCTGCATGTCTCTCTCTCCTTCTCTCTCTCTTTCTCTCTCTCCCATCTCTCTTTGTCTTCATCTCTGTTCTCCTCTGTATCTCTCTATCTCCTATTTCTCTCTGTGTTGCTGATTCATGGCAGTGCTGCAGGCGCTGACATGACAGTCAGTCTGGTAGCACTCAGACACAAGTCCTGCTGGCTGCTCAGCCTCTTTCTCCCTCTGTGTGTGTGTGTGTGTGCGTGTGTGTGTGTGTGTGTTTTATCTGTGCTGAGTGGCCCTGTCCTTCTCTTTGGGTCACATCCCCAATCAGCATGTAGACCTCAGCAGGAGGACAAACCAGGTCAGGACAGTCGCAGACAGAAAATCAGTTTTGTTGTGATGAATGAAAATATTGGCTTCTTTTCCTGCTGTGTTTCCAAGCATTAAACCAAATCCAAGCTGTAAACAAACCCACCTCAACAGCACCTCACATTCAGCTTTTCTGTACAGTTAGTCCCTGAATTAAGAGACCTGAAGTTATGCAGTGATCTCTGGTTCTGCTGCTGGGTCTGAATTTTAGTTTTGAAGTGACAGATTAAGGCTTTAGGTCCAGTTAATTATCTAAAACACTTCTTTGCAAGCGAACCCAAAAATGAATAGTGAGGTAATGACTGAAACTGTGGTATTTAGTTTCACAGTGACAGACGTTGGGAACAGTGGCTGACCTGGGTGTGTCAATCCTGATCTCCACTAACCAACAGGACGGATGTGTTATGAATCCATCCTGTTTGTAGATGGGTTCAAAAATACTTTCATGTTTGTGCAAAAATAAATGAAACCAAAAATAATGTCTCTGTACAGCCCATCTGAATGTTTGTTTACATGCAGCCCAGAAAAACATGTTCTAGCTGTCGAGCGGTCTGCAAACTCTTTGTTACTTAAAAATAGGTTCTACATGAAAGACATGAACAATGTCCTCATGGTTCCTCAGGAACCATCAACCTACGTTCCAGTCCTCACTGATGGTGATGAGCTGTGGGAAAAGAATGAAATCACAATATAACCAGTAGATATATCGGTATCGTGTCCGATATTGACGTCATTCACTTTTCAGATATCGGACAGACAGGGCCGATCCAGATTCCAGTCTGCAACTTGTGCTGCAAAAGTGCGGTGACGTAGTTTATAGAGCGACAAAATCCATGTCAGGAGGAGGTCGGGGTGGATGGATGGGTCAACAAAACACAGGAATATGACACAGGAGAGTGGTGTTAGATTCCTATGTGACAGTAGCAGTTTATGTTGTTTCTATTATCCATGACTGTTGTTGTCATTCTAACCATGACAAAAAAGATTGTATAAAGTTTTATTTTAACCCATGTCACCATCTTTTCCTAAACCTAACCAAGCCATGACCTTTATTACAATAAACATGGTGACATGGTGAACATGGTGCTCTCGCTACAGTCTGTGTGTTTATAACCATGACCTGTATATGATATGTTTGATGTGTTCTGGTTGGGGGGACTGGTTGTACTGTGTTTTAAGATGATCAAGTCTGGCCCCCTCTCTGTTTAGACGTTGTCATGCAACACTTTGGGGAAATAGTTTCAAACAGTTCCTGCACAGGAGGTCACAAGTTTCCACCTCTATGAAAATTTGAAAAACAGGAGGTGACATAACAGAACAAAGCAAACTGTTTTGCCCCCCACACCATGCATGTTAGTGACCCACACTGCACTGTAATAATCATCCTCAGTGTTCAAGATGAAATGATAGGATGTATTACAGGTGTGTTGTCCTATCACCACATGTACAAACACTCTTAGCAGTGATGTGAATGTAGCCAACATGTAGCTGACACTGGACAACAGCGACCACAACACAGAGCGGCTGTTGAACCAACACACCGTGGAACAAACACTGTTCACTCTTTCTCTCTCTGCTCTGATGAAGCCTCTCTCGTCCCCCTCCTCTCTGCCCATCCCTTCACTCCCTCGCTCTTCATAATCCCATTATGTGTAGCAATGACCTGTCAGTGTCAATCAGTGTTGTTGTCATGCCAACCTCCCGCCATGGGCTGGCCTGTGGGCTCCTAACAAATGGGAATCTTCCCTGCTGATTAGCCAACGGTGATCTTGTTAGGTGGCCCCGCCCACTCCAGGAGAGATGTGCTGGGAGGATGGAGGGATGATGGGTAATTGGGGGGGGGGGTATGGAGAAAAGTAGAGAAGGATTTGCAGGTGATGTAACACACCTTCTGGCGGGCTTGATTGGGCCACAGCTGAAATGAGCGGGCCCTCTGTCCCTCTGAGTGGGGACTGGTTATCTCATCACTGGCTCATCTGACTGGTTTGCTTTTTAGATAATATAACTGTGTGGTGGTCAACACATGAGATTAGGAGACACAATACTGTATTTAATTGAAGTTATTAACATGTTAAAGTTTATATCAATTGAACTGACTCACGGAGTAAAGTCGCCTCCATTTTTCCACAAACAAACTATTTATTGAATCCTTTTAACCTTAATAATCATCCTCAGTTCAAACCTGTGGCCTAAGTTTTGTGTCAAGATGTTTTCAAAGTAATATAAAAGAGCACAGCTGTAGTCAAGTGAATTTAAGTACACTGCCACCTATTAAGACTTGATGCTGGGCTGTGAAAGACTGACCTATAATACATGGATTGCAATAGAGTTTCTTGCTACTGAGCCTGAAATACTGGTACAAGAACACTCATAAACAACTGAAAAAAAAAAATTTCCTAACAATAAATAGAAAAGATTGAAAATGTGAATAGAAAAAGTCTTATCAACAAAACAAAACAAAAAAAACAAACAAACAAAAAAAAATCCCTGCATGGTCATGGTTACAATATTAACCTGTGGTTAAGGTCAGGAGACAACAACAAAGAAAACCCACATTTTTGGCACATCCGACCTCTCCAGACTTTGTGGCTATTTTGCTCTTGATGGGCAAGAGTCATATTTCCCATGACAACTACAGGTCTTTGTCACAAGACTCTCAAGAAAAGAACATGAACACGACGTCATACTGACTTATACAGTAAACCAAAATGGACATCAGTCTGATATCTGGGTACATCTGCTTTTAAAACTGAGACCAGACAAACTACAGACCTGAACCCAACCTGATTTCCTGAGGCTACACTTTTGCTCTAGTTCACTCTCCCCATTCTCAAGTTGAGCTCGCCAATTGAAGGAGGATTTTTTTTTCTTAAGGTGGGATTGAAAGCACAGGGAAGAGAAGGGGGAGGAGAGGGGGGAAGTGTCTCTTAAGAAAGTTTTAACCTGAACCATTTAACACCTGCTTTGTCAGTGACCCCATGCTGCAAGCTTAGCTAAAGCAAATTACCCATAATGCATGTTTAAGTGTAACCTCTGTTTCTACTGCAAACTTAACCCCTCAACTACGCTTGACCTTTGACCTCTGTCAGCAAGAAGATCAACTGCTATAACCCACTGTTCCTGTTACCCTGGTCTCTTTTACCACCTGTCAGTACTTTTACTCATCAGCCCCTCTGCTAAATCACTTCCTGTTCCAGAGACAAACACGATGTCATTACCTTAAAACCTTTATGGTGATTTTCTTTGCATAAATTTGATATATTCATTGTTAATCAAGTTTGAGGTGAGTTAAAAACAGCACTATGTAACAGCTGCATCTCGGTAAGAGGAAAGTGAATTTTACCAAGTTGACACACATTTCGATGATTTTTTTTCTTTTTTTGTAGACACCAATCATATCATGTCATTTCTACCATACTACTAATTTCTGGTTGTCCAAATGAGTGAAAGTGCAGTTAGTAGTCAAAATCATGGTAATGAAAGAAGAAAATTCTACAGTGTTGTATTCGGCCAAATAGCAGGATTCCTGTAAAAAAAAAATACAAAATTTAAAACTGACCTGTGGCCCTGACTTCCAAGATTTAAGAGTTTTTGAAAAAAAATCATTGCATTCACAAACTATGCATCACCAAGAATAATGCAAAATCTGGAAGTTTGCTGCATGAAAAGGTTGCTGCTTCGGGGGTGTCTTGGACTTTGGTTGTTCAATCCCCGACTTCCTGTCTTCATGTCTCTAAGACACTGAACTCCATGTATGTTTATAGGTGAATGAGTGCCAAATTGTTCAGTTGCTATTTTGGATAAAATCACCATAAATGCAACCATTTACCATTTACAAGCACCAACAAGGAAGATTGAACCAATATCCGAATCAGAATCAGAATACTTTGTTGATCCCCAGGGGGAAATTAGGCTACGTTACAGTTGCTACCTTAAAAGATAAAAAGACAAAAAGATAAAGATAAAATATAAACATAAAATGTAAAAATATGCCCTTACACTATATACAAATATACAATATAAATATAAATGCAACAATGTGTTGGGTAATTGCGCTGTTTAAAACTGAACCTGTCAACAGAGTAGAGAAGTATTGAAAAATTGCAATCAATTGAAATATTGCACTCAAAGAATGAAATAAGTGCAGGGCCCAGACTATTGACTAAGTGTCTGACCCTCTGAGGGACAAGTTGTAAACTGAACATGCGTCTGCACATGTGACAGAGTTGGTTCTTATTTGCAGATTTTTTTCTTCCCAGTTTGGAACCATTTCTGACAGGAAGTTGAATAAATGTGTTGTTGGAATGTGGGATACATGCACTTATTCTGCCTGCAACCTACAGTTACCTATAATGCCTTCAATTTATATCCACAGAGACATTTACATGTATTTTCACAGAGCTGTAATTCCAGCCTCAAAACTGCAGTGACAAAAAAAAAAGACACTGTGATGGAAGCTGCAGGAAGATTTGTGTCTATGTTGATTTTCATAGAAATTAAAAAAAAAAAATGGCTTCCTAAAACTTTCATCCTGAATTAGCGTCCTCTTTTTCCTCTCCTGTCTTTATCCTCCATGGCTGTAAACTCTCTGATCACGCTTCACCTTCACTCCTCACCTCCTCACCTCCGTAGGTCATTAAAAAGCTTGTGTGTATGTGTCCAGGACTATGGCGCCTCTGTCTGTGAACCTGTAGTACACTCTGTAACTCTAACCCCCACTGAGGTGGGGGGGTCATTGGCTGTACTCTTGGCTATAAATGGATCTGGCTCTGCTAAGCTGGGCAGAGGGCTGAAGCTGAGTTTAGCAGGAGGGATGGAGGCCTGGAGATCACTGAAAACCAACATGTTTCACACTTTTTCACTTGTCTGCCTACAAACAGATATGTTTCCATTCTACCCCTCACAGCTGAAACTGTAATGGCTAATACTCCTTTAAATGCATAACTGCATCCTCAAGCTTCTTTTAGCTTCAAGTCTTATCAAATGTTTTTATTTGCACAGTATTTGAGCACTGAAGTGTTTTTGCAGTTTGTGTTTACTTGTAGCTGAGATGTGCAAAGATGGTCTTTTCAGTGTCCTGGATCTATGCTGAACTGAGCGTTTCCTTGAACTAACGAATGACTTTCCCACATTTGCTCACAACTGACTGAGGACGTACAGAGAACCGAAAGGTTAGTTTAAGGAGATCTGACTCAGTTTTGCTCTTGTCTGTGCACATTCATTGAACAAACTGCTTCAGGAAAAGCTGAAGCATTAAGTCAACCTTCAGTCTGAACGCACTTAGCCCTAGTAAACAATTACTGTCCTTGGTGTTTTAATTGTAGTACACTCAAAGGTCACCTCTTTCATTGTGACAAACTGTCCAAGGTGTACCCTGCTTCTTGTCCAGTGCATGCTGGGATCAGCTCCACCTCCTGAAACTGTGAACAGAACATGGAGGATCACTGACTCACAAGATCTTGTCAGATTAGGATCACCTGTTACCTGCTCAGAACTTGAGAACAAAAGGGCCCCACTTTCTCATCCCTATACAGTACATCTGCTGTCATAGTGTCCTTAAGCAAGTGGAATTACCCTGGATGAACCTATTTGGCAGAGGAAGACTTGTTGCTCTGCAAAGTGGAAACACAGTCTGTTAGCTTACACATCAGACTAAAGGCTACTGCAGGCTAATCTGATGGCAGTAAACATGACCTGGTCCACTACCACTGGTTCGCCAGCAGGTCAGATTTAGAAGTCAAACCAGGATGATACACTGAGCCCTGACTGTGGCTGTATAGTACTGTAAGTGGAACTACCCATCTATCACATATATGTCCCTATATAAACAGCTATGTTTCCACATATGTCAAATATATTATTATTATCACATATATACATCCTCTGGATATATATAAAGAGATACATTTATAACAAATATGAAATACCCATAGTAAAATTTATTACTATATATATATATATATATTTTGTAATCTATATTTTGAATTTTTATATGGTATAACATGTTGCAAACATATGTGATATATGATTAATTATATATATATATATATATATATATATATATATATATATATATATATATATATATATATATATATACTTATATTTATATATATATTTTTCTTATTAGTTACTTATTAATTTTAAACATGTCTATCTTCCCATTCTGAGAAACTGGTCTCAGACTTTTGGACCCTGCTGTATATATCAACATATATAGACAGCCTGTGGGATGGATTTATATTTACATAACATAAGTCTATAATAAGATATATAAACATACATACATAAATATACATATTTATATGGGCAAGACATATATTAACATATATAAAATGGTTCCAATTCGTAATAGGTTTGATGTCTAATTTTTACATATGTGCTTTAATTTTAGATGTCCTAGATAGAAGTTTACATATATTACATGTGTGTATGGGTAAGAGCAGCCTAGAAAAAAAACGTGCATCAGTAATGTTTAGCAGCAGGTTTTGTAGAAAATGTGCAAATAATTTTAAGATGAATCACAACATTGTGGCTTCAGTTTGGTGTCAGCATGGGAAAGTATTTTTTGTTTTTACTGGCTTCTGTCATTTGAAATGAAATTGTACAGTCACCAACCTTCCCTGGAAAACATCCAGAGCATCTACTCAGTGAGGCTAAGATACAGCATATGTATATATAGACAGAACAGGCAGTGAGGGAGGCAGCTTCTCTGAGTCTGGCTCTCCTTCCTCCTCCCAAACAAACTTTATAACAAATATGTTATAAGTAACATGACAGAGAAATGTGATAATGCTGCTCTGAATGTGGATGGCTGCTCCTTCTCTTTAACTCATTTAAGGCAGCGTATCAGCACCATCGTCTCGCACTAAACTCAGTTCTCCTGACCATGGTCATCTAATTTGAGTCAGGCTAACATACTCACATAATAAGGATCCTGCCAGATAAAAACTTATTTTTACTGTTTTTTTCCTGTTCCTCATAAAAAGCAGCTGTGAATGACAAGCATACAGATTCCTGACATCATGCACATGTAGCCCCTTATAAACTGAAGGTAAATTAACTTAAGTAATGTAATGTTTGGAGTTACAAGGTTTTCACATAGGAGCAGACACACTAACTGTCATTCATGCAGACAGATAATCTCATAAGTGACCTCCAGCCTGTTTTCCATGTTGGCTGATGTAAACCGTGTTAGCTGCAGTTAGCAGGTACAAACACGGTTAAGCAGAGAGCTCCTTTGACACACTGAGTCTAGTTTTTAGTCCTTGCTTTGTTTACTTTTACCTGAGTGGGCAGTTCAGATAGTGTTACACTGATCCCAAAGTAAATAGGACAGAAGTCGAGTGAAAAATTCATGACAGTCAAATAAAGTGTGACATAATATCTTTTCCCTCCACAGTACTTTTAGGTGATCGTCTTTGATGTTCTTCCCCGATTTGAAACTGGTTCAGACGACTGTTTATATCCAGTCCATTAAGGTCCACAATAATTCTATGGTGGACCTGAGAGCTCAACACACATGTCAAATTGAACCAGTGGACACACTTGTTGAATGCTTTTAAACTTCAAAAGTCACAAATCATTGAACAAAAAGTGTGTTTGTCACTTTTTTGTGTCCCCTGGAAACAAACTTGCAGTGTGTTTCTGTATTTGGGTGTGTTTTGTGTATTTGCATCACATGTTGTCAAGATGATGATGTTTTCTGAATTTGCTTGTGTTTTCTTAAGCTGCAGTGTGTTGAGCTCTCAGATCCCAATTTCAAGGTGCAACAGAAGCTGTGTCCCAGGCCGCATTTGAAGGCTGACTGCATCACAGCAGAGCAACTAGGTTGTCCCGTTTCCTTCAGATGTGGCTGAGAAATGCTGACATCTTTTCCTGGGCAACGAAGGCTCCAACCTATCAGATTCATTGCCTGAAAGCAAACAACACCGACAGAGAGCATGAGGAGTACTTTTAAATGTAGGTACTGGATTTCAGCTCAGTTCAACAGCAACGGTACAACTGTTAAAACCAAGGGCCTTAAAACCTCAAGTCTTTTGGAAAAAAAGTTACACGTTGTCAAGGTTGCTAGGCGACAGGGGTCGCATTTGTTATGCAGGTAAGGACAGGCACAGCTGGTGACCCAAGGCGAAAATCTTACATAGACCAGACAGTCTCATTTTGGTCCAGCTTTCAAGATCTATGACAGCTACAAAGGGTCACACATTCATAGACCGCGTCCTCTGAGGGATGCTGCAGACTTAAGGCCGGAGACACACTGGATGTGTTGCATGAGCGTGGCGGCTGCTTTTCATTTTGGTGCTCATGTCACCTTGCCTGCGTGCGTCATGTGATCTAGAAGTTCAGCATCTTGCAGCAAAATAGACAGAGAGAAGAGCTGTTGATAGTTACACTGACATCATACCAGCACAATTACACAAAACTGACACCTCCCACTACAGTCTCTATGCAGAATTTGATAGATACTGTATGAAATGATATGAATGATATGAAAAAATATCATATCAAAGAATAAATATATTTCTTTAACCATTTTAGCTGCTGCAAGTGGAGGCAGTGGAGTTTTAGAGGCATTTTCTGTCAAAAATAAATCAGAACTTAATTAAAAATGAAGAGAAATCCAACATTCAGGTATCCTGCAAACTCTATGTAGACAGATACCTGAGCACATGAGCATGTTTTTTCCGCAGCAGATCATAAACAGCAGCCACACCGCACACGCCATAGATCCAGTGTCTGGCATTAAAACCACCAAGAACTGTATCTACAATCCATGTCAGGAGTCCACATCAAAGGCCCTGATATCAGTGCACAGATGTAGACTGTGAATAAATCCTCTCACAGCACTGGCAGCTGATAGTTTAGAGAGCAAAGTGAAAAAAGGCAGTAAATGCACATGACCTGGACAATAAGTTAACACAGTTTACTCAGGATACAGGTCTTATGTAAGCCTTGTGACACCGCGTCAGGTGGAACATGGGACTCAGTGTTGATCCTTGAACTACTGTGGCTTGAACTGTGCATCATTTGGACATCAAAAACAAACCAAATGAACGAATGTGATGTAAACATATTATATCAACTCATGCAAATCCTGATGACAGTTCCTCTGTCATGGAGCAGTTTGTCTCCACAAGAGCATCATTATGTTAAACTGGATGATATAACATGGCTAATATGAGAGCTAGCTCCATTATTGACAGGCCTGGTCTTTGGGTTGGTCTGCCCCAATCAAACGTCACCGCAAACACTCTGCACAGGTTTGATTCACCTGCTTCAGCAAATCCACTGATTGCAGTGATTCCACTTAATTCAACGTTGATCAGGAATTTAGATATTTCAAATGCTGGTGTGACCCATTCCTTGAGTCAAACCCACTGCTGCCACCTGATGCATTTCAAGTCCAATATCTGAGGTGTTCCCTTCACGCTGTGGCTGACAGGGTGAAAACTATAGAGCTTTTTAAAAGTGACCAATCAGCTGCCTCTCCTGACACTGTTCAGAAACACCGCTTCTCTGCTTCAGACTGAGAACACACATTCATTCTACCCTGTCGCTCCGACTCCTACTGAGATCTGTCCCAGAGAGACAGGCCTACTGCTGAGTACACACACACACACACACACACTTTCATCTTCGAGTGTGAGCTCTACATTCTGTTCAACTGGGACAGTGAGGTCTTAAGTAGCCTGGCCTAAAAACACTGTTTTCTCTCTCTTTCTTCACATTTCTCTTCTCATCTCACTGTGAGCCGAGCTGCGTGATCAGACAGGAGGCAGCTGCATGTGTGGAGTTACACTGGATGTGTGTGCAGACTAGTGAGGACATGTTGGTGAAGTGGGTATATTTCAGCAAAGTGTGGACACTTCAGTGAAGAGAGGACATTTACGTTGGCTAAGGACACTTTTAAAAGTGTGGACAATTTGGTCACATAAAGACATTTTCCAAGAGTGAGGACAGTTTGGTGAAGCTGCTACATTATATTATATGATATATTATTATATTTGGTGAAATGCAGTTTATTTTATGGAATTTCATTAAAAAAATGTTTTTGTTGAAATTAATTTCAAAACACATCTGAATGTGTGTGTGTGGGGGGGGGGGGTTCTGTGACACAGAGATATTAAAGTGTTTCAGTGAGCCTTGCCCTTGTAACCAATCAGAGAAGGCCAAAGTCAGGGGTGGAGGCTCCCAGCTGCCATGCTTCTAGGCTAGTTTTAGCTGCCAGAAGACGTCGCTATGGCTAACTCACACGTTAACAAGCTCCTGATTCCTGCATCAGCTGAAACATCAGAATCAGAATCAGAATCAGAATCAGTTTTATTGCCAAGTATGTTTTCACATACAAGGAATTTTTTCTGGTGATTGGTGCAATTGATCAGCAACAGTGGGGCTCTCTAGCCTTGTTGATGAGGCTGATAGCAGATGGGAAGAAGCTATTTTTGTGGCGAGAAGTTTTGGTCCTGAAGGACCGCAGCCTCCTGCCAGAGGGGAGTGACGAGGATGTAGGTGCTAGCTTGATTTGCAGAACTTTAGTTGCAATCCTTCGAAATTCCCTAAACCTGGTGCACACTGGCACAGTACTGGTGAACACCTCAGTCATAATTAGCAGATACAGTGAGTTTTAGCAGGTCAGCACAGTGTCTGACCGCTCTGTACTGAGGAATGAGACATAGTAAAACTATGACAGCCCAATATTTCATGTCATCTGACAAAATTTGTAACACAGATGGCATTATTCATACCATATTTGTTTTGACTCTGTTATGACAACACACACTGCATTATTATCAAATTAATGATGTGTTTAAATGTGTTCAGCAGATTCATTCCCTTGTGTGAGCATGTTTTCATGTGATGAGCCATTTGTGTGTGTGTGTGTGTGTGTGTGTGTGTGTGTGTGTTTAAATGATCAAAGTCCTAATGTGTATACAGCAGGTCACTTGTGCATATTTATGTGATCCAGTCTATGCTCTGTACTGAGTGTATGTGTGTGTGTCTGTGTAATTGCATGGTGCCCGGAGTGCACTCCACTAGTTAATAGAGAGCATAATGCTGTGAGTTTATCCATAATGCCCCAGGGGATCGGTGGTTGAGTGAGCTCATTGTGGTTTGACTGGTGTACTGAGTGGACACTTGGGACGAGAGACATGAAGAGAGACAGAGAGAGAGAGATGCATTTCTGCACTCTGTGTTGAGTAAAGAGAAGAGGAGGAGGAAACACACAAAGACAAAAACCACGGTGATATTCAAACAACCACCACAAACATTTTGACACAAGATCTATAATTTTGATATTTAAGATATTTCAGCGGACATTTCAGATGACCAGGAACCAACATTGTGTTTGGCAAAGATATCTGGTTGCTTTTTCCTCATATGGTCATTTTTTTAGATTTGATTCTTTAACAATAGTGAGGAATTTGAAAATATACTTTTACTAATCAATATTTCCAATGTATGTAAATTAAAGACCCCCTTCAATGAGAATCAAGTGTTTAACCTTGTTAACATCCAGATGATGTTTTTTATATGAATGAAATAATCAGTTGACACCATGATTGAGTGTTTCCACCTTGAACTGCAATGAATCAATGAGAGTCTCATAAAAACACATTCAGACAGTCAAGAGTTAGCATTAGCACAACCACTAACACTGTGTCAGTCACTGCCAGTTACAAGCTAACAAGCAACATAAACAAATAAAAGATGCTACCTATGCTAATTGTTCTGCTCTTGTAAGCACAACTACGGTGAACACCGTATTACTCTGCAAATCAGCTGTTTGGGGCAGACACAGCTAAGCATGGTTGTGCTTCTGCTTAGTAATACAGTAGTTCAAGGGTTGAAAAATGTAGTTCCAAAGTAAAGGGCTGTTTGGGGACAAGATAAAGCAGTGAAAAATTCACAATGAAGCGTACACTTCAACTGAAATTAGCTTTTTTCTGTGGGCATTTTTTAAATGGCTGCAACACGTTTTTCAGATGACCCCATCCACAGCAGCTCATCACTCAGCTCCTGCTGCTTCTCTAAACCGGAGCTGGTCTGAATCTACTGCAGGTAGCACACCTACTATAGATTAACACCTCCCACAACCCCACATCAAATAATCTGAACTATCACTTTAGCAAAGGTTCTCAGTCAGAATCAGAGATGAAGAAGTTACTGTGACTAGATTGTGTTCAGCTGTTCAAAAACACATGAAACTAAAGACTGACCACAGTTACCAACCTTTCAAATGAAAGAAGCTGAGGCCAGTTTAAAAAGTGGCTCCATGATTACTGGTGCTATGAATTTGGTCTCCTTAAGTAATTACACTGGGGAACAATTTGAAAAAATATTTCTGTTGAGTTAGATTTTTATGCTGATTAAAACTAAAATTGGCATGCTAATTCCAAAATTGCAGTCAGTTTTTTTCTAGCACGTCAAGTTTTTTCTCCACAGCTTACCCTCCAGATAAACAAAATTCCACTGATTAGCTGTAGTAAGACTTGCCAGCTGATTACGATTGGACTCATCAACAGCTACGTGGCAACTTGTTTGTGCAGTCACAATGAGACAGTGCGGTGAGAGGAGTGTGCAGCTCCCAATAGGTCAGTACCAATGTTCCCTCTAATTTTTCATGTGTCTGGGCACACACAAGCTCCCTGAGCACACTGAGGACCATGGTGAGCAATATCAGATGTGCCCGCTGTGGCCACACACCAGTATCACACCTGATCAACACCTGGGATCATAGCAAGTTACATGGCTTATTAAAAGAATCAAATTACAGCAGTAATTTCCATTCATTTACTTTTAATATAAGTGATTTGGCCCACTTAAAATGAAATGCACTGTTGTTAGCTAGCTAACTTGCACGGCGCCGCGGCGCGTATGGGAAGGGCACCTACGTAAGCAATGTCAATGCTATGATTGGCTGCGTAGCGTAAGTGAACCGTATCATATCATTGGCTGGACATCTGTCACTCACTGTGTTACACTGCAAAAAGTTACAGAAAAAATTTTATTGCTCTAATTAATTTACAGTTTATGTTGAATTTTATTTTATGCGCTGTATAGATTTTCTTGTGCGCTGAGAATGTGTGAGCAGTGTGCAATTGTGCAAGCACGCAGCTTAGAGGGAACATTGGTCAGTACTATCAATATCTGCAAACAGAAAGCTGGCATAGTAGGAATTAAGAGGATTTGTGCTGGCTTTTCTCTTAACCTTGTAACCATGGGCATACCGTTGTAAGTTCTACTTTGTTTTATGCTGTTTTTTTAGTTTTCAAAGCCTGTAACTATTCCATCTTAGTACAGTATTTTTCATATGTTTTAAGAAAACGGGGATCCTATAGTTCAAAAACTTGACGTGATAGAGAAAAACTGAGATCAGTTTTGGATTCCGCACCCAAAAATTAGTTAAAAACAGCTGTCAGACCTAACTCAACAAAAATTGTGTTCCCCAGTGTTATCAGCATAGCATGTGTTTATAATGGTGAAACAATTTTACACACTTTGTAACTGGTCAGTGTGCAGACCAAGTGGTTTATTGCACTGATGATCATGTTCTTTTCTCATTTCCGGGAAAATAAGGCTTGTAATAATTACATATTACAGATTTTCAAAAAAGTGCATCTAAAAATAAAGTGCTTATGACTTTTTTTTAAGAAATAAAAAGTGTAGCTTGACTTTCCCCATTTACTCTTTTTTATTCACTCCATTTCATGTCTTAACATCTTCTCTTTCCTTCCCTGTACTAAAACACTCGCCTACTTTCCCCACTTATTCCTCCAGTGATTGGCTGAGCAGCATCATGTGACCGGTGCCGTAAAGGCTAAAAAAGCTGCATCAGTTAAAATAGAAATGCTCTGTCAAAATTTGATCACTCTCAATAATTTCTGGGTTGTAGGTCCAGCACCACATAGGATGGCATCTGGATCTGGATCCAGACCTTGGTCCACCTATAAGTGACCTCTGCTCTTGTCATAGGCGGGGGTGGAATGGAACACTAACTTGTCAGTGCTTAAATAACACACATAGCTATCTCCTGTTAGGCCTGTCTCATCAGCATCACTGGTTCTGAGGCTGCAGAAGAAGAGCAGGAACAACACATACAAATGTTATAAATGTTTTACATTTTAATTACTTGCATTACCTGTTAATAACACACAAAGCCAAACAGCCAGCTAATACAATGTACAATGAACACATTGATAACTCTGTATGATACTAAAGGAGAGTTCAGTCTACTGCAAATAGACTTGGTTTCAGCTCGCACGCTTGGAGAGACATGGCCAAGAGTGCTCAGTGTAGGCTGGCTGGATGGCGCAGCAAAGGTAGCCTACTTTTACATAATACCTATACAATTACAAGCCCAGACCCGGCTCCAAAACACTAACAGCCCTCTGGGAATTCTCCTGACCCTCCGGCTTATCACTCCACTCTCATAGGAGTGGACACTGAAAACCTGCAGAGGTGGACGGGTCTCAATCCACTGAAGGACCTGCCTGTTCTTGTCTCCACAGGGAGGGCTGAGGTGGCTGAGCTCTGATACTCAGACCTGACACAGATTTCCTTCAGACTGAGTGATTGGACCAGAGGGAGAAGTGAGCTGGGCCAGTCCTAATCTACTGAGGCTTTAAAGCAGGTTAACCTTTAACCCCAGAGAGCTGAATGAAGACTATGTCTCTGTGATGGTAAAAATGCTCCTGTCTTTTTCTATTGTTCAAACCAACTCCCCCATCTCCCTGTTTATTGGGCCGAGCTCACATAAATACAGATTTTGTCTCCATTAGGTGAGATCCTCATGTCTGAAAAAAACATGCTGTATATCAGTCATATAAGAGAGATCAGTGTGACATTATGAATTGCATCTGTCAGCCATAATACCAATGCAGCTATTCTTTCAAATCTCTCGTAGTAACTTTACTGAGTAACTCCAAATGTTACTCGATCCCTGTCAGGACCACTTTATATGGATTTGCAGTATTTTTACACCAGTGTGACAAAGTACTGTGACTTTTCAGGCATTTTATTTAAGGCTGACACACACCACTAGAGCAAAGTATCAACAAGAGGCTGTCCTGTAAACATCAATGATTTGAAGCATGAGTTGAGGATTTCTACGTCATGGCTTTTGTTTTGAATGTTTCTGGGCAATTATGTTTTCCCATCTGTTTGTTAAGGCAGTTATTATAATAACCACAAGCCACATGTAGAAAAAGCCAATCGGAGGTGTGAATCTGAATCGTAGCAAATTCAAAACACACTTTAGTATCACAGTTGGGAACAGAACACGACACCTAGTTATTGACTGTATTCCCCAACAAGAAAACAGATTTAAACTGCATATTAATTTAGCAGTTTTATAAAAAGCATGATCTTTAGCTGTGATTGGATATTTCTTACTGAAATGCACTTTGGGAGCTGTAGTTGACTTTTCCCCTTCAGTTTTTATGTCCACAGGCTTGCACCTTTGACTCTTTATCAAACAACCAGTTACAGTTACTGTGTTTATGAGACGATGAACAGAACTTCCAATGCCTGAAATGCATACCGTCCAGTTTGCAACTCAACTCTATGTGTCTATAGTTTCCTCAGTCAGAGAGAGAAATTTCCTGATTAATTACGCTTGAAAAACACGAAAACACAAAATGAACCTGGCTCAAGCACAAAACAACTACAACTATTGGATTTTAATTCATGTGGTCAAATGCGTCCTCTGCCACCTCTGGAGGTGTCCTGCGTTGTGAGATACCAGTGCGTCCTCATTTATCTGTCCGTCTAGACTTTTTAACTTTCACAGTCAGTCTTTGTGTTTTTAATTTCTTCCTTCAAACTCTCAGGGGAGGTCAGGCTCTAACTCTGTGTCTGTGCCTCTCTTGTATCTCACTCTATGGAAACACAAATATGCCAGTCTGAATTTGGAATTTGGAAATGTGTATAAAAATTCCACACAGGATATCTGCAATATTTTCATATAATGTCACAGCTGTAGAAACTCAGTGAAAGCAACATGTAGCGTCAGTTCAGATTATCCACAATGTAAAACTGCTGATGTCTGTGAAGATTCTCATTTTCTAGGTCATGGTTATCCAAGAAAGACTGAATTTAGGGCATCTGGACTTGGTTGTAGATAACTGAAGACATTTCACCTCTAAGGTGTTTAAGAGGTCTAAACAGCTACATGGAGCACTTCCTGCTTCCAGCTTTAGCTTGTTAAATATTCCAGTTATTCTGCTCTTCTATTGATTGCTCCAGAGCATCATTTTAAATAATTAAGTACCAAAAACACCCCAACAACTTCCCGCTTTCCTGCCATACATGCGCGCACACACACACACACACACACCTTACCAATGTAAGCTTCCTGTCTCAGCTATATGTGTGTGTGTGGTTGACTTGGCAGTAAACCAAACTCCTTCACACAGCAGACGGTTGGTCAGTCAGTTAGTCCTGCCACTGTGGGCGCCAGTCCAAAGCCATTAGCCAGGGGAACATCCCAACTTTATCCTGCGTTACACTGCTGAAGCGGAGCTCCAATACACACACACACACACACACACACACCTGTCCCATCCTATAGATGGATGCAGGTAATTCTACCATAATTGGTGAGTCTATGGGTGTAGGCTTCTTATTAGCTAATTGGTGGATGCATTATTCTGCATTAAAGCTCCTAGGAAAATTATCACTGTTAGTATTATTAGGGAGCCAAACCTCCAACCTCACTTACGCATGGCTCTCTTCCGTGACATACAGTAGCACATAACTATTTCCTGTGTAAAGATATAGTAGAGTCATGACATCCTGTGCAAATGACGAATCCAAGTTTCTCTGTTCTTTGTTTTGGTATCCAGTCACAAGGTCCACCTGTTAAACTGTTGGCCCTCCCTATGTTTATAAGAGGCACTGCCCACATGTGAGATGACACAGTGCAGGTCGTAGCGTTCGGGTGGAAGCGACCTTCCAGAATTTCCTCCTTTGAATACACTGCTTTTTTGGCTATAAAGGCAATAACAAAGAAAAACATCAGACCAGAGCACAGGCGGACTGGCCATAAGTACTACTGGCTCAAATCCCACTCGGCTGCTGGACCATCAAAACGTCCATGAAGCTTTTACCAGCTCCGTCAGTGTCTTTACCAGTTCTGTCAGTGTCATTAATGTGGCCTGTCCCAGTGGATCAGTCCAATGCTGACTTTCTTTCCCAGTTCAGCCATGGAGCCAACACTGGTCTGGCTTTACTGATATGGAGATCCATACGAGCTGCTAGGGGGCTCCAACTTGACTCAGAACTGGTTTTCTTCTCCTCCATGTGTAAGTAACTTGATAATGTTACATGTCTGTTCTCATTAGTGAGTACTACAGTAGAATGCTAACATTAGCACTTGCTGTTACACATATTATAAATGTGTTAGGCAAATGTTGCTATTGCTAGCTGGCTAATTGTCAGCATTGCTGTGGAGTATATCACAAGGTCATACTAGCATGGGCTAATGGTTGTGGCTGGATTGTTTTTTTTTTTATTGCCTATTCAGTTAGTGCTTCTTCTTGTGGTTAGAGAACATATGTGGGGAGGGCATCTAGTGGCAGTGACGATAACTTACAGAACATCTAATAAAATTTTTCACCCCACTGACTGAGAAACTGAAACACAAGGTTTTCTGTTCATAGGGTAAAGGAGTGCTTATTTCAGTAGAATTTAAGTACGCTATTTTAACTAATACAAGGCATTAATTATTTTATTCAGTTAGAGCTACCATGAAATTATGGACTAGAGCATGGTGAAGAGCAAGAGGAGTGTTGATCCCTAAGGAGAAGGACACCTCAGTCATCAACCAATCCTAGCAAATCAACCTACTCAGTGTGGAGTGAAAAATATTTACCATCTTTACACAGAGGACGTTAACCTATGTAAAGAGAACAACTTTATTGACTTGTCGGTACACAGAGCAGGCATACCATGTTTCTTGGGGTGTCTCAAACACACAAGCATAATATGGTACCAGACACAAACTGCAAAAAGGGAAGGAAAAGACTTGAATGCGTTATTTCTAGAGGACATGTCCAATACCTTTGGATCAGTCCCACACACTCATCTGGACAGCATCTGACTACTTTCAAGCCTGACAGTGCATCACCAACTTGGTCAGAAGCTACTTTCAGGATTTGCACTTCTGTCTAACAACATCACAGTTCACCACATTCTGTCAGTCTGTGGAAATGGGAACAATGGCTGGCTGCACAATCTCTCCACAGGAAGCAGTCATCACAGAATGGAAGTGGATGATTGGAGGACAGCAATTGAAAGCAGAATTCCAACTTCCCCTGTCTCGTTACTGTATGGAAACTATAACAACCAGTGCATGTACAAAATAACTACTGGAAAAGCTGAAGTTCAATTCAAGTCAATTCAGTTTTATTTGTATAGCGCCAAATCATAATATACATTATCTCAAGGCACTTTACAGGGTAAGGTCAAGACCTTACTTTGTTACAGAGAAAAACCCAACAGTTCCCACAAAGAGCAAGCGCTTGGCGACAGGGGGGAGGAAAAACTCCCTTTAACAGGAAGAAACCTCCAACAGAACCGGGCTCAGGGTGGGGGGGGTCTGCCTCGACCGGTTGGGTTTAAGAGGAGATAAAAAAGGGGGGGAGGGGGGAGGAGAGAGGAGAAAAGAGAGAGAGAAAGACCAGGAACAGCTGTGTAGGTAATGGTGTTATCAATAATAATGACAGGTAACAGTGGTTAATAGTAAAGATGAGTAGTGGTGGATGTGGATCCTGCTGCTCCAGGGGCAGAGAGACCTGCAGAATGAGGACAGAGAGAGGGAGAGAGAGGAGAAGCACAAACTACAGAGGAGAGAAAAAATACAAAGTTAATGGCATGAAGTCATCGAGAGAGAGAGAGAGAGAGAGAGCCCAGTGAATCATGGGAATCCCCCAGCAGTCTAGCTCTATAGCAGCATAACTAAGGGATGGGTCAGGACATACCCGAGCCAGCCCTAACTATAAGCTTTACTAAACAGGACAGTTTTAAGCCTGATCTTAAAGGTAGAGTGGGTGTCTGCCCCCCGAACCCACACTGGGAGCTGGTTCCACAGGAGAGGAGCCTGATAGCTGAAGGCTCTGCCCCCATTCTACTCTTACAAACTCTGGGAACCACAAGTAGACCTGCATTTATCTCTGAGGTGTTTTGGGCCAATTACAATAACTTCAGTTTTGTCTGAATTTAAGAGTAAGAAATTCCTGGTCATCCAGGTTTTTATGTCCTTAAGACACACCTGAAGCTTGGCTACCTGGTTAGTCTCACCTGGCTTCATGGATAAGTACAGCTGGGTGTCATCTGCGTAACAATGGAAATTTATCTGGTGCCTCCTAATAATGTTTCCTAGAGGAAGCATATATAGAGTGAAAAGTATTGGTCCTAGCACAGAACCTTGTGGAACTCCATGACTGACTGTAGTGTTGATAGAAGAGTCATTATTAACATGAACAAACTGGAATCTATCTGACAAATATGACTTAAACCAGCTTAGTGTGGTTCCTTTAATGCCGACCATATGTTCTAGTCTCTGTAATAGAATCTTATGATCGATGGTGTCAAATGCAGCACTAAGATCTAGTAGGACAAGTATAGAGACAAGTCCATTGTCTGAGGCTATGAGGAGATCATTGGTAACCTTAACCAGAGCTGTTTCTGTGCTATGATGGACTCTAAAACCTGACTGGAAATCTTCAAACAAACCATTTCTGTGCAGATAATCACATAACTAGTTTGCAACGACCTTCTCAAGGATTTTGGAAATAAAGGGGAGGTTGGATACGGGTCTATAATTGGCTAAAACATCTGGATCAAGAGTAGGCTTTTTAAGTAGAGGTTTAATTACTGCAACTTTAAAAGCCTTTGGTACATAACCAGTTGATAATGATAGGTTAATCAGACTTGATATAGAGGTGTCGATTAAAGGAAAAACTTCTTTGAACAGCCTTGTTGGAAAAGGGTCTAGAAGACAAGTCGATAGTTTAGATAAAGAAACTGTTGAAGTGAACTCAGAGAGATGTACAGGAGAAAAACAGTCAAAATATAAACCAGTTACAGTGGACTCTGAGACTGCTGAACTGGACAGTACATCTGAGTCAGCTGTGGGGAGGAGATGGTGAATTTTTTCTCTAACAGAGACAATTTTATTTGTAAAGAAGCTCATAAAGTCATTGCAACTGAGGGCTAAAGGAATAGATGGATCAACAGAGCTGTAGCTGTCTGTCAGCCTGGCTACAGTGCTGAACAGAAACCTGGGATTATTCTTGTTTTCTTCTATTCAGTGTCAATCCCATAAGTCAGAACCAGATAAAGGATATGGTTAAAAGAGTGAGTGGGTTCATTAACATGCTGAGAGAAGCCAGTTGAGTCTAATAATGAATTAAATGCATTACTCAGGCTGTCACTTTCAAGATCTACATGAATGTTAGAATCACCCACTATGATAACTTTATCTGTGCTGAGAACTAACTCAGATAAAAAGTCTGAGAACTCAAATAATGTGATATTTCTTTTCAATAAATTGGCAAAACTCTCTAAAATTCAGTTTTTTCTTTGTAATTATGGAGTATTGAGTACAGAGGGATGAGAGAATAATAATATTCTATTGATATAACATACCAACGTAACAAAACGTGAAAAAATTGAGATGGTCTGTTCTGTTTGTGCAACCTGATTTGACAACAATTTCCACATAAAAGAGTTATTTTCATTACACACAGGTTAATATTGTTTTCTGGCACTGCTTTTCCAAAAGCTGATCCCTTGTTTAATGTAATGAAACCGGGTCTTTGTTGGGTTTTTATTCAGGAAACTGAAATGTAGAGAATGAGATTGAGACGATAAAATTAAAAAGAAGGTCTTTTAAGGTCACTGACAGCTCGAGAACATGGCTGTCCAGGACAGCAATTTGGATGGTTCATTCGTTCTAGAGATCAGGGAGTGTGTGTCCAGCCTGAAGCCACTGAGCGTCTGTATCTGTTGTACCAACACACACACACAGGAACACACTTGCTTGAGAAACACACACCTAATGAAATGCAATTCCCCCTATACACTCATACGAGCAGAGAATGTAACATACAGCCAGAAAACAGCATTTTTCTGTTTGCGTGCACTTATTCAGTAAATAGACTAACTCAGTTCCATCTCAATTAGATCAATAGCATGTTTCTATCTGTCATCAATTTTCTTTAAATTTCACTGTAACCTCTGTGTATGTTTTAAATCAGATTAACCACATTAGCTGGCGTGCAACCGTCACTCACTGCTGCCGGATTTAAATTAAATCAATGCAATAATGTGGTTTGGCTCCGATTTCCTTCTTAACATCTGTTCAGACAAAACAAAAAAAGCATAAGTGTGTTTCAAATTCCCTTAAACCCAGGTCTTCAATAAGTTCATGTTCAACTGTTGCTCTAGTATGGCTCTAGATGCCATAGTTTGAGAAACCAGCAGCAAATAGAGATGGGATGTTTCTATATGCTTCAGGACTGAATAGTTTTTTTTGTGAGAAATAGATGCAGCTGAAGCCCCAATTACACAACAACACAGTCAGTGTGCTCTTCATAAATAAAGGCATAAATATTTTAAATTCCTGAACATAGCAGCTCCAGAGCTGGAATGTGGATTCTGTTCGCCCTCAGCCTTTTCTTTTTGTTTTATTCATTGCTGTTGAGCTTAATATTAGGATTAGGTTTGTGTTTGTGCATCTAATCATGTGCTAAATGCATTATATTCTGGAGATCCATGACTAAAACTAAAATATGTATGCACAAAGACAGATATGTGCTTACTTCAAAAAAGCAAAGCGTAGCAAGTTTTCCATCTTAAATGATAACAGGCACTGTAATTGTCAGAATGACACGAGTGTTTTCTGATCTGACGTTCCCATCAACAAGCACCAATGGAAATTACAGTTGCAGAAATAAAACTGTTTATAAATTGTTGGTTTTCTAAATCTCAGGGGTGTATGTGCACAAACCTGATTTCTTCTCTCACACTTGTTCAAAATTGACTTGATCTGAAGGCAGATGTGTTTGCGGCCGTTCTAAATGGTCACACAAAGGCAGTGTGCAAAGGCAGCCATCATAGTAACGGGTGAGATGCTGTAATCTATGAAAGGTGGATAACGGCACAGATTTTGGACAATCTTTTCGCAACAGCAATCATGGAGTTACAATCATTTGCACATACATAAGAAAAGTGGAATTACCACCTTGCAGTTGTGTGTCTCCACAACTAGTTTCAGATCACATCCCTGTTTATCCAGAGTTGTATAAAATATTAACCATTTGTGTGAAATTTTGTTATAATTTCTCTGTCTTGAGTAATCCATCAAAAGTGTTTTGTGAGGTCACAGTGACATTGACCGTGGACCAACAAAGTTTAATCAGTTTGTCTTCGAGTCCAAATGAATGTTTTTGCCAAATTTGAAGAAATTCCCTCAAGGCATTATGGAGATATTGTGTTCACAAAGCCAAAACCGTGACCCTCAACCTTCGACCAACAAAATCTAATCAGTTCATCCTTGAGTTCAAATGAATGTTTGTCCCAAATTTGAAGAGTCAAGGCATTACTGAGATATCGTGTCCATGAGAATGGGACAATGGACATACCTAGATACAGATGGACAACCTGCAAACAGCTCTGGCTGTCACTGGCGCAGAGACATAAAAAGGTGAACATACTTACTGTGTCTTCTGCACACACTTATTGTGTGAAATGGATGTGACTTTCAAATTTTCAGCTTTGAAAAGTTACAGAAATTCTTGGATGCAGCATCATAAAGATACTGACCATACAGACTCCTTAGATAGATGTACACACGCCTCCTAATTGCATGTTTGTGCATCGGTGGCTCTGTCTTCTCCATCAGTCTATGGACCATGTTGATCAGTCCTCTAACACTATTGTTATCTGCTGACCACCAAGAACCATCAGTAACCTAGAGGGTACATTAAGAAAAAAAAAAAGACTTGTGCATATGTAATACTAACTAATGTGCTCCAGAATTGTTGCTCCTGTTCCTGTAGGTGCTCTGTGCTGTAGCTCCTTAGCTTATTTTACTGTCATTGATTCTAGCGTCTTTTGTCTCTAATAACTCTTTAAATCAGAATTGGTCCTGTAAAGTGGTTTAGTGAGGTCATTTTGATTCAGATGTGATGGAAGTCCAGTTTCAGTGACAGATCTGTCAGTTAGCAAAAGCCAAAACACAGCACAGTGGTTTATAAACTGTGTGACAGGATTTAACACCCAACTAAAAGTTATCACCATTGCAATAATTTATGATCTGAGGTAATCTACTAGTAATGTACTCTTACTCTTGTATTTGATTGGCTTTCCCCACTTGATGATGTCATATTGTGGTCTGGCAAACTTTGGGCTAAGTTCAGATTTTTTGCTGGACAACTCATTCAAACCAGGGCTGTGTTTTTTTCACGCAGGTCTGTTTGAATTTTGGAGGAAACAACACCACTACTTGTCATCTTGAAGCCACAAGAAAATTATTTCTTTCAAGTTTGTGTTTCTCTTCCACGTTTTTCTTTCCATCTCTCTCTGCCTCACAACCACAGGGTTAAAAGTCCACTGGCAGATTTCTTGGCTAACATGAAATTATTTGCCCTCTAACTGAATTTGAGGCGTTTTCTCGGCTGTGGGAAACAATCCCATCCATTCATGCGCCTGGTGCCCCTGGACGCCCCCACCCCCCACCCCCACCACCATCCCATTTCCACGCGCAGACTGAAAAACTTGCCTTATCCATCCAAACACACCCTCTCTATACTGGACAATGCATAGATAAAAAGGAATCCAGCACATTGAGGCAGAACGTACAGCACGACAAACAGGAAGGGTGAGAACAGATCTGCGGTTTTGTGTGTGGATAAATGGTGCTGCCACTCACACAAAACAACATGAACAAGTCTTAGTTTAACTCCTTAAAGCAAAGTTAAAGCTTAGCATTTATCTAAAGTACAGGTTTCACACTGTTGTCTTTGTTTGCTGGTGATTTTAAAGACTGATCAATTAAAACCTAAAATGGATCTTACAAGAAGAAATGTTTCCTGTGGGAGGAGGAAATCTAATTTTTTTGAATGGCCATGGCTCAAACTTTAAAATTTATAGATAAATTAAATTGGGTTTTTTTTGTAATGCCATGATTCCCAAGAAGGAAGCTTAAAAATGTTCTTCCTCCTTTTTTTCTTAATGAGCAGATATCATAATCATCTTTGTCCCAGCTGCCAGCGCTCCAAACAGATGGGGTACGTTCATTAACTGGATCACCAGCAGCGTGTGCACACCCACACACACACACACGCACACTTGTACTTCTATTGTATTGTTTCAGTCACTGAAAAAATGTATAATAAATGCCTATCCCCAACCCTTACCCTGAACTAAACCTAATTCTGACCTCAACTACTCAGCCCTCAAACTGCTCTTTGACAGGACGTCCTGAGGTTTACACTGGTCCTCACAAAGACAGAGGAACAAGTACACACACACACACACACACACACACACACACCTGTTGACAGTCATTGAAAATGACTGCCACACACTGTGCACTCACATTTAAGTCAACAAACACGCACGCACACACACACACACACCCTACACTGTTTACATTTAGATTTGGACATCAGTACACACACATCTGGTGCTTTTACTTTTTACACAATACATCAGATTCAAAACTTTGTTTAGGTTTTATTTGCTCTGATTTAAATCATAATTTTGCCAACATTATACAGTATTTAGACAGAGCTCCTGCTTGTATTTAAGACAAAACATTTTTTTTTATGTCTTAAAGTAAAAGGTCACAACAGAACTGAAACTCTTGCATTAGCATCAGACCATTTCAGACAATACCCAGCTGAGCTTTTACTATTACTGATGTTAAAGACTGATACCGAATCTGTAACATTCACTGCTCCACATACAAACCAACAGAAGCAGATTATCTCATTCACTATCACAGTTCTTACTTTTAAATTGCAGCTACAAATGTATGAGTTTTACTGCATCTTTTTTTTCATGCACAAATTCAAAATTTGTGTAAAACCAGGTTTTCATGTTTTTGAACACAGACCTCACCACTGACTTAAATGTCCCCAGTCTGCAAAAATGCCCTCATGCAGAGTGGGACTCGGTCCTCACAAAGATAGAATTACAAGAGCATACAAACACAGGCATTTCGTCCAACACTATGGTTGGTGGTGAAAATGGGTTTGTCTGTCGGATACAAATGTACACACTCACACACACACACCAACATCTACACACCTCCAGCTGACAATGACAGTGACCCGCTATGCATATAATGTGCATAGTGACACACAGACACACACACACACACACACACACAGACTGCTTGTCTTGCAGAGTTAATTCCTCTTAAGTGTATTAGCAGTGTCACCGATCACTGTGACTCGGCGTTCTACGGACACGTGAGTGCAGCATGAGACACAGCACACAAATCTGCTGTAAGACAATGTAAATGCTGCCGTCATTACACACACACACACACACCTTTACATACCTCTATAGAGTACACCAAGAGACGTCAGCGTAGATTCCATTCTTGTTTGTAACACTGGTTTAGGGGAATTTTCTTGAAGGTTGTGTAGATGTCTGCATGGATTCAGCCTGCAGATACTCCGCAGTCAAACTAATATATTCAAAACTAAATTTGGTCTGAAATAGAAACAAAAATAAATGTACCCTCAGAATTTGGATTCCATCACATTTATAGTGTCAAACAGAGGAAAGTCACTGTGAAAAAAGTTCTGTGTCTTGATGAAACTTGGAGATGTAAACGTCAGCTGTGGTTCCTGTGTCCCAACTTATTGCCAGACAAGACCACTGATGTATGTTCAGCAACGTTCAATACCAATGTTTTTTTTTTGTTTGTTTGTTTTTAAATCTTTCTTATTATTATTATAATTTCTACAATATCTGTCCATGGCAACTACATTTGATTGAGGTTGGAAAAAAATTGATGATTTTAAAAAATAAACTATAAATTCCAGACAGTGTTGAAGTCCACGAGGAAAAAGAAATAAGATAGATTGAGAGTTATACATGATAGAAAAAAAATATATTTCAGTTAAATGAGATTATGATGAGTAATTATGAGATAGTCAAGGAATCTCTGCTCCTAAAGACACTGAGACTTCTGAAAGTGAGAAATAAACACTCGTACATTAAGACATCAAAACACGAAACACGTTTCATACACGTCATTTTATTTGTATTTTCAAACATGCAAAAAAAGCAACAACATTTTAATGGACATAATCATTAATATTTCCAAAACAGAGATTATGACAAAAACAACTAAAAAAGGTGAAACGTTTTAGATGGCAGCTGACTTACCAAGATCCCTTTACAATTATTTTGTCAAACCTCTTAAAGCCTTCAAACATTTGTCATCATCAATATCATCATCAATATCATTGGCTCGACCAGTGAAAAAAGGCTCCACGATCAGGTGACAGGCAGGTGAGACCATTGTGTGTGAGGACGCACTGTTCGTCTCAACCAAAGCAAAACTCTGTGACGTGATGTAGGTTAACCAAAACTCTTCCGTCACTTAAAACACAATAATAATAAATCAGGCAGCATCATCTTTAAGTTGTAACATGACAATATTACAAAGTAAAAAAGTTTTTAAAAAATCTGTAATAAAGGATCAAACATCACCACACACATCTTTTCAGATACAGTTTTTCATGTTTTAGCCTCTTTAATATGCATCATATACACTTAACATTGTTTTTAAAGCTCACCTCTTTTCTAAAGTCTGTGTGAAGTAAACTTTCTGCAAACAGACTGAACTCTTACTGCACGTGTGGACATGTCTGCCTACGCAAACACTCAGTGTGGCAAAAGCAGAAATACCTTTGTGTCTATTCTTTTGTAAAACATCTTGCAGAGACTTGAAACTACCTGCAGATTGATCATTTATCATGTGTATGCTTTTATTTTGGTCAAGCTGAAGTTATTGTTCTTTGGAAAAGCAGTGCAGCCTTTTTTTCAAGTCTATCACCACAAACCAGTTACACAACTCTGCCTGCAACAAACAACAGAACAGACACTCGACTGATGGATTACCTCTGCAGAAAGATTCATGTCTCTGCAAGTTGATCTTCATAGAAGTGGAATGCCCACCTTCATAAATCTAAACCTTCATGTGCTTCAGCAGTAATGTTCGGTGTATGTGATTTGTAGTTTGGGACAAACCACAAAAACAGACATGGTCCTAAAAGTAATGTTGCACTGTAAATACACAACTTGTTGCACAACATCTTAATGAATTATAAATAGAAGTGCTAGTATTGGGTAGATCAGGTAGATCTGGATTATCAAAGAGTTCATCATTTTGACATAAATGGTAGTCAAAGTGTTAGCATACATACAGTCATTTAGAAAAAAGCATTAAGTTTGTTTGAAAGCTACACGCTACATTAGCTTCAGCTACATTAGCACAGATAGCATATTAAAGCTATAACCTCAGCAAGCAAGGCATTAAATCTTTTGTCATAACCATCAGACTGTGCTTCATTCAATTTTTATACAATAATGTGAGTCATAAACATCATCAGGGTGCGACTGTTGGCGTCACCTCTCTACAGTGCTACAGTTCTACAATTTCATGACATCATTATAATCAGGAAAAAAAACAGCCCAGCTGCTCTGGCGTCAGGAGAGGAAACAATCTGATTCCTTGTTTTCCTACAACATTTATGATTAATCTTCAAAACACATTCAAACCTCACTTCATGAAACGTGATCCAACTGATCATTTCTCTGTGCTAGCTAGCTGACAGCGTTAGCCTAGTGGCTGCTGTAAGAACAGGGTCTTAGGTCTGACAATCAAAGGTCGTCTATGTTTCCTTTGTGGCTTTTCCAAACTTACACATTGGAATTACAACCAACAAAAATCAAGATTTAAGCTTTAACTTCGACACAACATCATTGTGAACATTATACAAACGAATGCTGCAATAATGTACTGTAGCATTTGTCTGGTGGATAAGGCAGTTATGAATGTTTTTGCTGATTTACGGAGTAACATAAAAAATATTTTACAACATATTACAACTTCCTGTATGTTCACGCTCATTCTGCTAAAGTTATATTAAATAGTTTAAGGCATGAGCTCTTAGATCTTTGCCCTGGGGTAAAAGTGAATAAATATAGTTTCAAACCAGGTGAAACCAGACAAGTTTCCGTGATAAGGATATATATAAAATCTGAGCTATCATGTTTACAGTGTTAATTTAACTGAGAGCGTAACTGAGAATTTTAGGACAGAACTAAACAAACTGAAGGCTGGAATTGACAGGGACAAGACACTGAGTGTGGAACAACATAATTAAATTGATTTTAGTTAGTTGTATCAAACAAAGCAACTGATGTGGTTTTGTTTCCTGGTGGCATTAGGGATAATAGCCTGGTTGAAGCTTTTAGAAGTTAAACCCCCAGTTTCCAATCCGGTAGGAAAGTGTTGTTAAAATCTGACAGACACAGTCATCATCAGGTTTCTCATGTTTTTGAAGCAGATTCGCTGGTTCATTGAAATGAACACATTGTGGAGATTAGATGAGCTGCAGACCTCCGTCCAATAGCGCCTGAGGAAAGCGTTGTCCATGAGAGTCTCTGTGTGGTCTTCAGGTAGGCGGGGGCCCGTTGACATATCTGAGCGTCAGGTGAAAGCTATGTGGCATCCTGCCGCTGCGATGGCATGGTGACTCCGAGAAGACCCAGATCAGACAGGCCAGCAGGGTCAGAGCTGCAGCCAGGAGGAGGTAGAGACGCAGGGAGGAGGAGGAGGAGGAGGAGGAGCAGGAGGAGACACTGCTGGAGGTTACACTGTGGAGGAGGAAGAGGAGGAGGTAGTTAGTGTCTGTCTTTGCACAGTGTTAAGACCAACTGTCTGGCCTGTTACTGGAGGCAGAAAATCTACATCTGGCCAGGTGGAATAAATCAACTGTGTCAACATGACTCAGTGTGGAGGGCTAACGGCGTTTTCTACTGCATGTCACATCATGTATCTATTGTCTCTTATTTCCACTGCTCTCCACTTCCTGGAGCTAAATTTGGGCACTGCTCAGGAGGTGATACTAAATCCACGTTCCAGATGTTATTGGATGTTGGTGGCAGTGCTGCTGATCCTAATACGTTTAGTTGATGTGACACAACAGTATTTTAAAACTGCATCTGTATGCAGCAACCATTCATTCATTCCCCATACTGCTTTTCCTTTTAGGGTCGTGGAAGGGGCTGGAGTCTATCCCAGCTGACATTGGCCGAGTAAGGAGTTACACCCTGTACAAGTCACAAGTCTATCACAGGGCTGACATATAGAGACAAACAACCATTCATGCTCAAATTCACACGTACAGGTGATTTAGAGTCTCCAATCAAACATGGACGTCTTTGAATTGTGGGAGGAAGCCGGGGTACCTGGAGGAAACTCATGCTGGCACGAGGAAAACTCCACACAGCCGGCCAGGACAACCAGTCCAAGAAGAATTTGTGGAGAACATTAATGTCTTCATAATTAGAGTTCATAATTAGAAACTAGAAGACGAACCAGAGGATTTTGCAGCATGTGGCAGAAATGGAGAAGCAACGCCAAACAGTGCAGGAAAACATACAAAGATTAGAATAAATCAAAGAATTACAACGCTGCAGTGGAACAAATGGTCGGCCTCCCCAGCAGTGCCCTGACGGATCCTGAACTTGTATCTTATGTTCACTTAAGAACATCAATAACTGTCTGTGCCAAAACTTAAAACATACACATTATGCACTGATTCCATTCACACTCAGTATAATTAAATGTGACTAATTCTATGCCAACAAAGTGAATATATGATTCTGCAGCTTTATAATGGCTCCCAATTATCTGTAAAGATTTATGTAATTTGGTTGCTGGGAGACACTTCAGTTTAGTTGAGTTGATAAGTGGTTGTTTATTTTCCAATTAAGTAAAACTTGCAGAAAATATGACTGAAGAGCTAACTCATTAAACGAAATGAAAAATGTAAATAATTAAAACAAAAGGGTGCTGAGTCATGGGTGTCTCTATAATCCTGGCTATGCTCCTGGCCTCAAACTGAAACTGAAATTTGAGTCCTGGCACAATAAAGTTTAGATTATTTTCTATTAATTGATAAAAGCAGCTGCTGAGCAGTTTGATGCTGGTCAACATTAAATCACCCGACTGCTCGATTTCGATGTCTTGGCTCCACTAAATGGAAATGATGTACTAATTTTGTAGATTTTTGGCAGTCAAAGAAAATGCTGTGTAGCTCGACAACTTGAACAATGCACAGTACTGTTGAATCACACATCTCGCTCTTTGTTGGCCACTCAGCTTCCATGCTCCGCCTAAAAGATTCCTCTTTGGGAATATAAAGGACGCCGTTCTGCTTATCTCATGCGGTTTTGTTAATGTCCCGTAAATTACAGCCCCTCTGTGACTGCTATCGCTTCATCTGTGTACAGCTCTGTGTTTTCTCACCTTTGTTTGGAGAGAGGATGCTCGGCCTCTTCACAACAGGATGTCTCTTCTTCAGCCTGAAAAACAAGAGAGCTTCTGTTAGTCCTCAGTGGCTTCAGGCAACGTTTTTCCAACAGTTTCACATGGAAAACTTTTCAAGAATATATCAGCTTAAAAAACATCTGCCTGCACATACAGTTTATTTCCCCCCCGAGGGGAGTGATGACACTACCTCTTTAAGGTGTCGTGTGTATTATTTTTTTAATCAATAAAGAAATAAATATCAAATTAATTTTTGACAATTTAATTAGTGTGAACAGATGAAACCCTCATGACTGCTTCAAGGATCACTGCTACAATCTTCAATTCTGAACGAGGGTAAACAAGAATCATGTGACATTTTCTGGTCACAACTTGAGCAGTAGAGTAGTTTCATATCTTTCTTTTCATACATTTTAATAGAGTTTCCTCCTCCACGCATCCACCTCCAGTCTTCACATCCAGAACCAGATGGAGCTCATCAGAGTGCACTCCCCACCACATCCAGATCTCCGGCTTCTCCTCTTCCCATCACCACCACCACCGGTGTCTAGACTCCGGGAGGTTTCCAATACTTTGCACAGCTTCACCCCCCTTTCACATATAGTGACCTCACAATGGGGTCTAATCACCATCTCTCACTTTTCCTCTCTTGTTTTGTACATGGCAATAAAAGTTCATCTGTTGACTCACAATGATTGAACTGATTGGGAGGAAAGTGATCCTTTTATATTACGACTACACTGTTAGAGATAGGGGACAAAATGTGGACTTGGAAGACCCCGACATGATTGGTGTAGCTCAGGCTTCATAAACCTCATATTTACTTCAGCTGAACTGTGAATGTACATTATTACATATTGTTACATACATATTCTCCATTTCTTATACTGCAATAGTGTTGGGAGGAGATAATTTCACAGGCAACATGGACATATGGGCAAATATTGTTAATGAAAAACATCATCTTAGGCTATTTTAGAAGTCAAGTCCAAATCTGACATTTACAGCTCTTGTTAGGGCTGTTTACAACAAGAGCTAAGTGCTGCCATGATACATCCACTGATTAATTAGGTCCCACATGTTACACTTTTCCTGTGTTGATCTCCATCAGAAGATATATTTGTAGTTTTAAGAACCAAAAAACATCTAAGTGTAGTTTTACATCTCCTCTCTCAGGCTTCTCTCTGGAGCTCAAGTAACAACAGGTCAATCAGCCAATCAGAAGAGAGGATGTGAGCCTCTCTTCTGATTGGCTGACTGTTTTCTGAGTGATCCAATAAAATATGGCAGATTTCAGGGAAACACTCAGAGAAACCAAATCCTGCAAGGTTGGATGGTGGGTCCAGGTGGGCGGGGCTTGGGTCATGGCCGAGGGAGGTGACTGCTTTGTTGTGACATCACAAAGTTCCAGAGGTCCTGATGGCTGGTTTTAAGGCTCAGTTTCTGCTTTATATCTTATTGAAATGCCAACCATTCTGAAAATTAATTAGATCTTTGTCATTTTTTGAAGCCAAAACAAGACATTTGAAAACACTAGTTTAGGTTTTCTGAACTAATGATGGCCAGTTTTTTTTCACATTTTATAGATTTAATGATCAAATAATTATTTGATGAATGTATATCATTAAACAGTAGAATTGGTGAGTCAGATTTGCTGTTTGGCCCAGGACATAGTCATCTGATTCTCTGTCAGTGTTTTCTGCCACTGACTTCAACAAAAACTGAGCTCATGCAACACTGTCCAGCTGTGCTTGGTCCAAACCGGCACAACTTCACCCAAGACATGATGGAACACATCTCAACATGATGCGCAAAAAAATCAAAGCTCAGTCTGGGTTTGTTCTTTCAGTCTGGGTTTTGTATAAGCTGCTCTAAATCACTGATTAAACTTCATTCTCTCCTTCACTGCTCTCAGATCTGGACGTGCAGGTTGATTTTTGCTCCAATTTGTTTTGTGCTTGCTCAACAGACGCACTTTGTCACCAAATTTGACCCTGAAAAAAATCATCTACCAACTTTTATTCTTTCTCTTTGCCCGTCTTTGTTTATCTCTCTTTTCTGTACATGAACAGTTATCTAAACTGCTGCATGTCATCAGAGGAAAAACACAAATGAGGGAGAGAGGAAGTAAAGAGGAAAGAAGGAAAGGAGGAAGTCGGTTTGTGTTTCTCTCCTGCTTTTATGGCAACAGTTAAAAGTGCAGCCAGAGCTCAATGCATAAATCAAGACTTTATGGATTCATTCGGCGGCCCGAGGAACAGCAGACGAGACGGAGGAAGAGGAGAATAAATAGACGCTTTCACCAGTAATGAGAGAGAGGGAGAGAGAATGAAGGCTGAGGCCAATGAAGTCTAATGGAGAAAGGAACGTGGAGCTGCACAGAGAAAACACAGAGCGAGGACAGTTATTCAGAAAGGTGGATGAATCTGGGCATTTTGTGCAGAGAAAAGTAAAGACTTATGATGATGAATGTGGATGGAGATTCTGATCAGATCACTCAGTGTGTGACTGTGTGTGTGTGTGTGTGTGTGTGTGTGTTGGAACTTAACTTTACAAAGATGGGCGAACTGAAAAAGATGACACACACAGAGGGCGTGTATGAGTATACTTTGCATGAATTAAAGACCTTATGGGGACAGCAATCTGTTTCTACATCTAGATTTTGGGGACTTCATCACCACCATATAGGGACAAAAAATTTGTGAGTAAATCAATGACAAAAGAACTGGGTGAGCAATTTTCAGTCCGATTGTGAACATTTGAGATGTGCAGACACAGATTTATAGGAGCAGAATCAGTTATGTGTGTGGTTCAACAGCTAAAGGGTCAACTGTTTAAACCAAGGGCTTTAACAACTGAGGCTTTTGTGAATAAAAGATACACGTTGTCAAGGTTGCTAGGTGACAGGATATGCGCTTTGCAACACAATGGTAAGGGCAGGAACAGCTGTTCATTTTAGTTCAGCCTTCGCATCTCTGATGGTTGTAAGGGGCCACAGCTTCACAGACAGCGTCCTCCAAAGGATGTGGTCCCTGAATTGGGACACAGCTCACAAGTCTGCAGCCATGCTAGCAGCCCCGTGAGGCTGTATGTAGGGAAAGTGGTGTGATACGCTACCTGGATGAGAAGCCAGCAAAATGCTATTGTCAGTGACAATGCTAACATGTTTTAGTTTAGCATGCTAACATTTGCTAATGAGCACCAAACACAGCGTACAGCTGTGTAAATAATACATCAGTAATATATAGCATTTTAATTACATAAAATCTGTGTTATTAGTTAAAGCCTGACATGTCAGTTCTCCAGAGTCGATATGTGGAACATCTGAGACTCAGTGAACACAGGGAAACAGAGTTTCTGTGTCCCTGCTATAAAGTGCGGTCTCCCATCTTTATCTCTCCCTTTTTACTGTTGAACTCCATGGGAGAGGTTAGCGATATCATGATCATCCATGTTTTGGCCTTTTATCAAATCATGTTCAAAAGTTCAATTGCTAGCTTATACTTATTGTGTAGAATGCTAACATAATGTGTCATTTACTTTGTGTAGGGGCTAAGTTACATGATCACAGCTGACTGGAGGATTTTTCCTTTTTACCTCTTGTCAAAATAAAGGCTACATCACCTCCAATAATGGTCTTGGCATCTTCAACAAAAGACAATGCATATAATGCTAGATACTAACCAGTTACAAATTATTGGACAAATTAAAAGTTTGACCTGATGACTGAACTATCAGTTCAATTTATCCAGAGGGGAACATGAATGTTGAACAAATTCCATGATATCCTATAGTTGTAGATGTATGTCACTCAAAACCATGAATGTTAGCCTTAAGGTGGTACTAAATAGTAAGACAGTCTTTAAAATCATTACGATTCACTGACAGGGAAACGTGAAAGTCTGACCCAATTTGCACTGCAATCCACCAAATAATTGTTGAGATGTTTCTGGGCCTGTGATGGACCAGCCATCACTGCCATCCCTTGAACCATGCCAATAAAAACCTAAATGCGTCGTTAAATTACTGTCACATTCCACATGTTGGAAAATTACGTTTTTAAGCCAGCGTGACAGAGCTGTTTAAGAGTCTAATTACTTTCGTTCAGTCCTCACCTACTTCACCTCCTCTAACTGCATACAAAACTGATTCTCCTCTCATAAATCTGGCCCTGAACACTCTCCATTGCTGACTTGCAGACTCAACAGCACTCACATTTGTTTTGTGCTCATTCTGTCATTTATGTACTTTCATATAAACAATGGTCCCCACAAGGTCAGCAATTTACTTAATGTTTGTTTGTGTGCAAGACTATGTGAAAATGTCTCAAGAGTCAGGTCAGGAGGTTTCTCACACACACACACACACACACACACACACACACACACACACACACGGCTTTGATACATACATACTTGCAGGAGACATGCATTCTTGGTTTGAGTCTCGCTGATGCATTTTTTCTGAAATTAATTATGATTGGTGAAGGTTTTATTGTACAAACTTGTGGCAGTAGAGTTGAGACAGCTCAGAGTCCACTGCAATATGACCTGTTGTGTTTCAGATATCTTACTGTGGACTGAATATTCTGACAGATGCTGTAGAGTGTGTGGCTTTTAATCAGGACAGAATCAGATCTACAGGTGAAATCTATTGCTGCATTTTATGGAAAGGAATTTCTTCACATGCACCAAAGGACATAAGTGAAGTTGGTGGGATTTTGATCAGAAAATATGGACAAATGTTTGTTCGTTTGTTTTGCTTATCAGTTTTTGTTAAAATGCACTGCCCATTTCTATAACAAACAATCTGAAAAAAAGTGAAAAAAAAAAAGTTTCAACAGTGTGAATGAAGGTGACTTCACCCACCCTCACCTCCCCGTCAGTCTGCACAGCTTTGGAGCAGGAAGTTCTCCTCTCTGGAGGGGCTGAGCTCTGGACTCCCAGCCATGCCCTCACGCGTCTGCCATTGAAGCTGACTGGCTCGCTGTCCTTTCTGTCAGGTGTGGAGGTTGCCCACTGGTCCCCAGACAGCCATGGCTCTGCTGCCTGGGACACTACTGGCGTGAAGACTCCTGGGTGGGTGTGGTCAAGCCATCCCTGTGGCTGCACAGAAAACAGATCAGATCAGAAGAGTTGTTTATTCTCCATTCAGAGGATCCTGCCTGTGAATCTTGCTTATTTTGTCGAAGGATTTGAGCATCATAAGGTGGAAATTTACTAACTTCATCATTTCTAAGTTTTAAATCAGACATCCTAGACCTTTAAGGACCAATCTGGTGGTTTATGGACATACATTATATATTGGTTTTAGTCACCACATCGTGTGGTAATATTATTATATTAATTAATTAAGATTATCATATTAATATATGATATTATTATATTATGTGGTAACAGTATTGTAGATGCATCGCTATTTAGAAAACGCCTACTTGTTGAGGCATTCTAGGACACTCAGACATCATATTTTTGGAATTGACAATATGAAATGGCGATAGTATAAGACATAAGCAATATCTTCCTCATGTTTCTCCAACCTTTAAAAAGGATTTGACATATGAATCTTTTTTGAGTCATTCATGCTGATGCTGCTGGTATGGGAAGTTGTCCAATCAGTTATCACAGACTCTTTTTTTCTCTCATCACTGCAATAAAAGGAAGAAATTGGCAACTTGACTCAAGTTTAAGTCTGAATCAAAAGCTTAAAAAAAAAAAAAAAAAAAAGGCTCAGATCCTCTCTTCTGATTGGCTGACTGACCTTTTGTTACTAGAGCTCCAGAGAGAAGCCTGAGAGGAAAAGAGTAAAACTACACTGAGATGGTTTTTAGTTCTTAAAACCATGAATATATCTTCTCATGGATATGAACACTTCAAATAAAACACAGGAAAAGTGTAAAATATGGCACCTTTAAATTTACCACGAGACACTTCTTTGTGACAAATTCTTTTCCAGTTATTTTAAGAAAACAATCTCATCACAAGCTTTACTTAATAGTTGTTCTGGAGCTTTCAATCCTAACATATGATCTTCAGCGGCTCAAAATTCATTATTGCCCACGGAAACATGACATGACAGCAGACTCCATCTACTGATGAAAATCATGTTCAAAAGATCCAGAACAGCAACTAAAAATGGCGGTGGGACACACACACACACACACACACACACACACACACACACGTGCAACTTCTGAGTTGCAGTAAGAATTCTTGCAGCATACAAGCACCCAGAGATGAGATCACCCGGTCACACATTTAATGAAGCAGAACCCCGTCAAGTGCTCAGGGCAGACAGCAGGGAGGGTGGGCCAACATCATGGTCCAGTAAAGAAAATCAGATTGAAAAAAAAGAAAGAGAAGATGCTGAGAGGTGACACAAGTGTACATACTTTGATGTTGTTTGGATGCTGCAGCTGTAATCAGATGCTAATTCAGTCTCACGTGTGTCCCTGTTCATTCCTTGCTGTTGAGCTTTGGGGTTCACCGACAGTGCAACAGTGTGTGGGTGTATGAGAGAAACAAAAATACAGAGATGGGAGGGGTGGGGGGTGGGGGTACTGGTGCAGGCTAGAAGAGGACGATTCTCAAATTACTTCAACATTTCTATGACAATTTCTGTCCTTGTTTCTGCACTTCTCTTTCTCTCTCATTTTTCCTTCTTCATTATCATTTCTCTTCATTTCTGTTGCCATCGTGCGGCTGCAGACATTTCTCCACTCCTGTGTCTCGCCAAAATAAAACCAAAAAAGGAAACGGATATACCTGACAACATATAAAGGTGCCGCATCCCCCTGGCATCATCAATAAATCAGTAGAAGAGGTGAACTCTTGTAACCAGCTCATAAACCTGACAGCCAGCAACGGAGGACATTTTTAGATAGCTGGTGTATCGGAACATCAATGAGTGTGTGTGTGTGTGTGTGTGTGTGTGTGTGTGTGTGTGTGTGTGTGTGTGTGTGTGTGTGTGTGTGTGAGAGAGAGGCAGATGGACAGACAAGGCCTCTGGGCCATGAAGCATCTGGGTCAGAGCACAACAACAGAGAAGAGAGCGACAATGAAATTAGAAGAAAAACACCACATGGTTTTATTCAGACCTGATGTGGAAACTTTGGAGTTGTTCTCCTTCAGCACATCATGTTGGATGCTACATATAAATATCTTAAAATTAAAATATCCTAAAATTAAAATAAAGGTCTCAAATGGATCCATCACATTGAACTACTACTTACTTATTTGCCATATTAAAGGTCTCATATTTTTTGTTCTATAACAACATATATATTGTTGTATTGTTGTTATTTTTATAATAAATATAATGAAAATTTCAGGTAAACCCTAAAACCAAAATCCAAACCAATGCATGGTTGGATGGTGGGTCCAGGTGGGCGGGGACTGCTTTGTTGTGACAAGGTTGGATGGTGGGTTCAGGTGGGCTTGGGTCATTGCTGAGAGCAGTGATTGCCTTATTATGACATCACAAAGTTACAGAAGTCCTGACGGCTGGTTTTAAGGCTCAGTTTCTGAATACAGGCTGTGTGCATTTCTCTGTGGACTGAGGCTTTGATACTTTCACAGTATTAATATAGAACCTAGACCTGCTTTATAATCACAAACACATGGACATCTACCTTTAGACTGGATGGGACCTTCAAGCAAATCAGCTTTAACAAGACCAGGTCAAAACCTAGTGTCCGGCTGGATCATCCAGTCTAGTCTCAACTGGTTTCAGCTCTTTACCTGTTTGCTTCTCTCCTCCTCTCTGTCCTCACATATACAGTATTTTGATACAACTGGATTCACAATAAAGCTGTTCTGTTTTACATGTTTTTCTTTTCCTGTTGTGAGACAACAGAACAAGTTTCAAACACTGATCAAAACACAGTCCATTAAGATGACGTGTTAACCAGCAATCACTTTCACGCTGTTGCTGCTGCTGAAATCCTGATTTTACAACCACGACACATCAGTTAAAGACAAAGACTGAGCTGTGATTTCAGCTGGATTTACTGTAAAATTATCACTCAGAGAGAAAGTTAGACGCTCATTCACATCAGCTGCCATGAGATCAACATAGAGAGGTGTGTCTGAGGAGGGAAAGCCCAACCTCGTCCTCATGGGGCAGTACTGTTGACTCTCTTCTATGAAAAGGTGTTCAGCTTTGAAAAAAAAGTCGGTAAATCTAGCAACAGAGGTGCTAAGTTGTCAACACTGCTTGTCCATGCCGAATCATTTTGAAAGAGCAACGGCCAATGGCAAAACTCCAACACTCTGGCCGGCTGACCAATGGTAGAATGGAATGGAAAGGAACCTAAGTCTGGAGAGTCAAAATCTCTGCAGAGGTAACAAAATAACCCATACAACTGTTTAAACACATGGTGTATTTTTAGTTTTATGATAACAAAAACAACAAACAACAAATACTCATGCATGATGGCATCAGAAAAAAGGCACCTGAACAAAAATTGATCTTTAAATTAATTCTAAGTGATGATTTCTGTTCTACGTCACTCAATACGTGAAAACTTGTTCCTGATTGGCAGGTGTGCATTAAAATCGTTTATCAGATTTTTATTAAATGTGCACTATACTAAATCAGTACTTATGGTGGTCTGGGTCATGTTACAGTTTATTTTACCTTTGTATCAACACTCAAACGAACTGATGTTTAAACCTGATTTAATGGACTTTCTGGCCACCTGTGTGCAACCAGCAAACACCTTATTTAGCTGACATGACACAAACACAGTAGCAAGCAGTTGCCTATTTTCATATCCGACAGATACAGTATGGAGCAGCATTAGCATTGATTTGTTTTTTTTCAAAGTGTGACTGAGCCAAAACAATGAAGTTAAAGGTAAAACCAAAACAATGAGATGAAAGATGTTGAATCACTAACAGATCTGAAGATTATTATTTATCGGTACTTAGATAAGGTATAGATTACTTATTTATCTGGGATAATTCTCTGTGGACCATGTGATCCATTGATGATAGAATACTGTTACTATATGCAACATAAAATAAAAATTGGTAAAGTTTCTCTGTCTCTGGTTCCAACACAGACAATATATATACTCTCCCCCGTTAATCATTTTGTCATGTTGGGTCACAGAACATTTTTCTTCATATTTGCATCAAGGCACAGTGCTGTATTTTTATGTTGGTACAAGCTGCACGCAAAATTAAATCAAATTGTACTTTTTTGTTCTATAACTGCTGGTGTTTGTTGCCTGGTGTTTTCACATTCATACTATAAGAGCTTATTTTTTTTTTAAATTTCTGCTAATGTGTAAATACTTTACTTACTCTCAACCATACCACTGAGGCTGCTGGGACTCACCAAGTCTGCTTCCTGGTTCGTGATGTCACACAGAGAGCTGAGGGAACTGAGGTAGCTCCACCTCTTCAGGCCATCTCTGTGACATAGTCCTGCAAAGCGCGCGCGCGCGCGCACGCACACACACACACACACACACGCACACACACACTATTTAAATCTGGAGTAACTAGGACAAAACAAAGATCTGAGCAAAAGAAAATATTGTTCAGCAGCCTGCGAGTCTTATTCCAGTTTGTCTCAAGTTGCTTTCAGGCCTTAATCTTGCTCTGAAAGAAGACAGAAAATTGATGGTGGCATGGTGGCACAGGCAAGATGACAGGTCTGTAACCACAAAGAGGGGGACTGTGCATGTTTTGTTTATGTCTTATTTCAAGGAATTCAGTTGTTGGCCGACTCAGCAGAATCCATAAACAACTCAAGTGACAGTGGACACAGTCGACCAAACAGAATATAGCAAATTAGATTGTGCCTGGAGCCGACTGCCAGGCTTAATGCGAGCCACTAAATGTGAGGCTGGATGTGATAATGATAAAGTGGCAGCTACAGAGAAACAACATTGAAATGAAAGAGTCGAAGGTCTTCTTGGAGAAATGTTTCACTCTAACCAATGCTAAGATGGTAAAAACTCCGCCTACCTGTGCTTGCACTGAAATACGATGAGTCGCCATCGTCACAGGAGACAGAATGTCCGATATCAACTGAGGGGTCCCACTCCAACCCCAGGTGCTCAGGGAGGGGAGGAGGAGGGTGGTGAGGGGGTGGGGCCTGGATGGGGTTAGCTGATCTGGAATCTGGAGAAACAGGTGGAAACTTGTTGTCACTTGTTCTACATTTATGATTTAATTACATGTTGGATATGCTGGTTCACCTTTAGGATGGTTTGAAGCTGCAGGGAGGTCCAGGTTAGGTTTATCAAGTGCTCCCTCTTCGTCTAATACAGTTTCTGAAGGACAACCAGAGTCTGTAGCCTGAGACAGAATCCAGTCATCCTCAAACACCTGCAGGAGGACGAGGAGGAGAAGGTTGTTTTTATCTCGCTCTGCACAATTTAAGCATCTTGACAAACTCTATATCTAAACTGATTTGTACAGAGCAAAATTCTCATATTGTATAAAGGTGGATGTCCATGTGTTTGTGATTATAAAGCAGGTCTAGGTTCTATATTAATACTGTGAAAGTATCAAAGCCTCAGTCCACAGAGAAATGCACACAGCCTGTATTCAGAAACTGCCATTCATTTTAGTTGTTACAGTGTGATTGTGTGTGTTTGTGTGTGTGTGTACCAGTCTCATGCTGAGCAGCCGTGTGTGTGTTCGTGCAATGTTGTTGTAGACCTGGCTGCAGTGGCGCAGCAGCTCCAGCAGTCGGCTCTCTAAGTACTGAGCATCAGTCGACTCGCTGTGTTGGATCAACGCCTCACCACGCTGCAGAAGAGCGTTCACGCGGCCTGAGTTCACACATACACACTGCTGGAAGGACTACACACACACACACACACACACACACACACACAGTAAATATACACTGTATGAGGTAAGAAGAGAGATGCGTTTTGTTGTGTGACACACGTACCTGCAGGTGTCTCAGCTTCTCACAGGTGTTTCCAGTCAGGTGATCCACCTCTGTCAGACGGACATCCAGGTCGGCCAACCAGAGAGCGAGCTCCTCCCTCTCTGCCTCAAAACCCTCCCACTCTGAGACAAAGAGCTGAGAGAGGAAAGAGAATCACTAGTTATGTTTGGTTTATAAACAGTTCTGTAATTATCTTAACGTTAAAAAGTCTAAATGACGACACATCTGATCACAGGTACACCACACAGGCCAAGCGATAAAAACGTCAAAGATAAAAATGTTCTTTTGGATGGGTTATAATTTAATCAATAGTTTTAAAAATTATAATAAAAGAGCAAATGTCATATTTGTGATTGAGGCATGGAAGCTGCCTCATTCCAACTTTATTCAACGAGTAAACTGGACAAAACATTTTTAACAATTAACTACTCAGTTTTACTGGTTGCTAACAATAATTAGTATATACTGTCAATTTATACAGGAAAGAAATGAAATGAAAATTCAAAGACAAAATTAATTAGCCCAGAGGCTTTCTATGCCACTGCTTCCCAGTACACTTTTGGCAAAAAGATGTAATTGTAACCAAAATAATAATAATAATAATAATAATAATAATAATGATGATAAAGGAGTTAAGATATAGATGGTGAACAAGTTATCTCTTCCCCATCAAAGGAAAAAGAAAAGTGAGCATCCCCTGCTTTCAGTTCAGCTCTGAATGTTCGATTGTTATCATTCAAATAAAAAGTGCTGTGAGAAAGTCTCCACATCGTTATGAGGTCGGATGTGGGCCACCAATATTTTACAAGACTGTCAAGTGAGCCATGAGCTGGAAAAGGTTTGGAACCACTGGTCCACACAACAGAACAACCAACCTGTGAAGACATTAAAATATAAGCAGTTTTAGGGGAAATATCAGGAGCCACTCTGACCTTCAGCGGCGCTGTGATGGATTCCAGTTTGAAGTTCACATCGTCCCATCGTCGCCCACACTCCCTCGCTGATGCCAGCAGATGAGCCTGCATGGTGCCCAGAAACAGCCGAGTCAGTGCTCGATTCCTCTGGGTCAGACTATCCAACTGCACGAGCCGAGATCCCGCCTCACACCGCAGCCGCTGAACACACAAACACAAGTCATGTCTGAGGTAACGCACAACAAAGACACATACACACAACCTGTGCTTTACCTACAGCTACATGAAGCAACTCAGACTTCCTCTCCTACAAATCCAGTGTGTTCATGTAAAACAGTTTTTTTCTCCCCATTTTTAAACATTTTAAACCACTGGGACACGTTCTGCATGATGTACAGGCCTCTAAACAGCCACAGATGGTCTCAGTTCAGACAGTGAGCGACTTTCTTCCCTCTTACAGCTTCTCAAACAGTGCTGGCTCTTTGTACTGTGACGCTTCAAATTCAAATTTTGAGCCCATATATTTACAACTGTATGACTCAAAGATAAACTTAAATCAATGTGCAGAAAAACAAAAAAAACTGGCAATAACATGGAGTGAGGTGGGGATGCGTGCAGCAAGTGAATGTCTGCACATTTTAAATATTAATATTATATTAGTTTGGCTCTATGCAGACGACTTGGCCCTACTACAAAACAACACCAGCAGAGCCTAGAGCTGTGTTGTGTGTATATGTGTGTGTGTGTGTGTGTGTGTGTGTGTGTGTGTGTGTGTGTGTGTGTGTGTGTGTGTGTGTGTGTGTTTATAATTTATTTGGATTAAGAGTGAGAGAAAAAAGGAAAAGCTCTAGTGTCCAAAGTTAAGACTTTGCACTTCCTTTGATGAGGAACGCTTTAATGATGAATTACAGAGGTTCAAATATAAGCTCAATTTAAGTTGAATTAGGTTTAGGTTTTTTTTAGTCATTTATTTATGATTCATTCTCTTCACCTCAAACTTCCTCAGTTCTTCCTTGGTGGTGATGTAGGTAATGTGGGCAGAGTTATGGGAACTGACAGCCTGCTCAGCTGATCGCAGCCAAATATCCAGGCGGGCGTGTTCCTCCATAAACTCGTGCCAGAGGACCCACTTCCTCTCCAACCTGCAAGGACAAACACAGCCTTCAGCCATGGATATGGAAGAAACCAGGATTATGGAAGTACCCACTCTGCTGAGCTGGTAAATTTTCAAATGCTAACTTATTAAACTTATGAATGGCTCAAACTTGATATTAGATGCAGATTTATCTTAGGATGTACCTTTTAAGAACAATGGAAGAAATGCAAAATGACAGATTGCACTGAATGATAGAAGTGACAAGAACAGGAAAAGTGATGTGAGGTTGTCAGCTCTCTATAAATCATTGAGATCAGCTGTGGTATTGCATAGGTTTTTTTTTTTTTTGTTTTGTTTTTTTTTTTTAAACCAAACTATAAAGTTGCTGAATGGACACCTTCAACTGCAAAGCAGGTCAGTTATTATTTTTCTTATGAAATTTTAAGCTGTGAACATTTATTCTTTATCCAACTTTTTGAGTGTGGTGTCCAGATCTCTTGATACATTCCCGAAAAACACTCACTGTCCACATCCCTGCACACCTCCATCTTGGCTCCAGCTGCCGTCTACTCGCTGCGCCCCCCGCCCATTCAGCTCCAGAGGACACGAGGTGAGAAGAAATGCAGACTTGGACAGGTTCAGCAACAGCTCCATGTCCCTCATTTCCTCTCCAACCACAACATCTCTTCCTTCTGGGGTGGGGATGACGTCACGATGGCATCCTGACATCGCGTCACATTCACCTGCTGAGACACAAGGTTTAAATCATAATTCATCTTAAAATCACAATTACTCAAATTTTATTCTTCAGCTATGCAGAATGTTTTGTTTTGCTTTGTTTTTCCAGTATATACACTCTGAACAGTTTTAATACATCTCAGTGGTTATGCAGGAAAATCTTTTACTTTGCAGCCATGTCAGCATGTTCTTTCAGTGGTTTGGATCATTGTTCGTGATGTTTAGTTGGAACATTCAGGTGATCCTCTGGCTTCAGAGCACCACCTGCTGAATGCTGCTGTATTCTCTGAAGACAGTGTAACCCTGACCCTTTAAAATATCCGTCAAATTTTTATTTCTGTATTCACTTGTGACATCAATTTGGGCTTTTATTTTGTTACACACTTTGCAAACAGGACATTGGAGAAGTTGCCAGAAAATGCAAAATAATCTTCATGATTTGCATGCATTAATGTATTTTCATTTGCATTAATGTGTATTTGCTTGTTCAAATGTTAAATGTAGTGCTAGGGCTAGCTACATTTCAGCTACTAGCTTAGCCCAGCTTTTTGCCTATGCTGATAAGACTTTGCATATGAAAGTAAGTCAATTCAAATCATTGTGACTATACTTATGGATAATTTGTGCTTTGCATGAAGTTTGTAACATGGGCATATTTTTCTACGGTAATTTTCTAAGGTTGCATATTTGTTAAGGTGGATGGTTGGTATTGTACAGATAGCCAAGCCAACTTAAACAGTTCAGACTTATTGTCTCATTTTTTTTCAATGCATCATAAACGTTAAAGGTTACTGGTTTTCTTTGCGAGTATGGAAATGTGCAGTTTTGTGAAGAGTCCTTTATGTTTTCCCACTCAGCTCCTACAGTGTGATTACTGTATTTGTAACAGTAATCACACTGTAACACAAAGTAAGGAAAATAAATTGGGGTTTGCTTTATGAAATAAAAGTTTATGAATGTTGGCAAGGTGTGGTTATTCTGTACAGTAGAATTGATGGATAAATACAGTGGGGTTTGTTTCAGTACATACAGAAATCTTCAGTACATGAACACGCTGGGGCAGTTCCCACAGGTGTTTTTTTTCTAAGACAAGGGAGTCCACTTTTCTGTTCTGGAATCAAACATGGATTAATACTGGAATCTTCATTCACAAGCTTCAGTCCTGGACAAGGAGGTCAACATTTTATCATCAAGAACTCATCCTGTTTAGAGGCAAACAGGATGAAGAGACGGAGCTCGCTGCATCTTTAACACACACACACACACACACACACACACACACACACACACAAAGGAAGCAGTGATTCACCATTCACCTCCACAAGGACCAACATACACACCTGCAGCCACACACACAGACACAGGGTTATTGCTTATTCATGAGCCTCTCTTACTGAAGTAGAGCCAGAAACATTCTGAATGACCAGGGGGGGGGGGGCAAGGGCCAGATTTACGTGTTTGAAAGGAAGGACACATTTACTCTACACCTTTCATTTAGCCTGTGCCAACAATCTGTGCGTAATTATCTCCTGATTTACAGACACAACAGCTGATTCGACAGTCGGATCCTGTGACTGACATCCAGGCTCATTTTCTGAGCTGACATCCCGTTCACCCTCTGTCCACACTGAGACACCGACTTTCTAAAACAATCTCCAAAGGAGAGATATCCCAAAACTCTGGCCTCTTGTGTTAGTGTGGACAAGAAAAATGGGGATTTTGGAAAACAATGACGTAATCCTGATCTTGGGCTGTAATCACTCAAGTTTAAATAAAGCTAATCACAGAATTAAGACATGGTAAAATTATTTATATATTTATGTTTTCACAATTGTAAGAGAGATTTTACATTACCCTCATGTGGACACACACTCAGTGTTTTCACACACAAGGAGAGTTTTTAATTTCAGGCTGCTTCGTGTGAATATAAAATGACACTGCAGGGATGTTGCAGGAAAAACTAATTAATGAAGTGGAACAAGAGGAGACCACCATTCATCTCCACCTGAGACAAACTATGAGTCATAAAAATTAGCATAGATGAATCTGAGCTTATGCAAGCATCATTTAAGAGACTGAGTGACAGAATAAGATGCATAACATCAGCCTGTTTAGTAGAAGCTCTGAGTAGAGCAGGACAGGACAAACAGCAGATGAATCTCGTGTCTCATTTGAAGACTGCCGTAAATACAGACAAACACCAACTGGAAACGTCTCATTGCAAGCATGCAGCAGTTTACCTGCAGTGATTTCACACTTCAGTGACCCCCAAGTTCAATGAGCACAAAACTTCTTCCCTGTGTGGATTTGGTCACGTAGAATCTTTAGTTTACTTTTGGATCATAAATTAAAACAGTGATACTAATATTAGATCATAATATATTGTTGCCTCATCTTTAACTCAGATGTTTGGCTCTTTTGGTCGACTAGTGGGCAGAAGAGCTCAACAACAGGCTGACAGACACACAACCCTTGCATACTATCACCGCTGTTATGATTAATGTGGCAGAATGGCAAAAGTTGCAGACTTCCATGTTTCCTTAACTGCACACTTACCTTCTTCCTCCCTCTGATCATTTCCTGTATTTCCTCACCTAACCGCCTCCATTTTCCTCAACTTTCATCATAAACATCCTCTCCTTTCCTTCCCTCCTTCTTCCCCATTTTCCTCTTTCTCCTTTCTCATGTCATGTGTCAACTCATTCCCCCATCAAGAGGAACTGTGTGCGTGTGTCTCTGTCTGTGTGTGTGTGTGTGTGTGTGTGTGTGTGTGTGTGTGGGTCTCTGTGTGTGTGCACCTGAGCACTTCAAGCCTCCCAGACTCATAAATCAACTGCTTCCTCCCGCCCCAAAGGAGGCTGATCAGGCCAAGGCCTCATCCTCCAAACTCTCACCTGGGGACTGTGAGAAAGAGAGAGAGCGTGTGTGTGTGTGTGTGTGTGTGTGTGTGTGTGTGTGTGTGTGTGTGTGTGTGTGTGTGTGTGTGTGTGTGTGTGTGTGTGTGTACGTACGTACGTAGTAAGGACCAAAAAAAGTATTTTACTAACAGAGTGAGGACATTTTGGGAAAGTGAGGACATTTTGGCCGGTCCTCACTTCTTCAAATCACATTTTGAGGGTTACGACTTGGTTTTAGAGTTATGGTTAGAATTAGGTTTAGGTTAAGGTTAGGGTCAGGGTTAGGGTTAGGCACTCAGTTGTGATGGTTAAGGTTAGGGTAAGGGGCTAGGGAATGCATTATGTCAATGAGAGTCCTCACAAAGATAGAAGTACAAGTATGTGTGTGTGTGTGTGTGTGTGTGCGCGTGCGTGCGTGGACGCAGAGTTATGAGGCCAAGGCTTCAGCCCTGGACCACTGAGGGACCACATACCTCCTTATCAATGTCTGCCTCAGTGTATGTGCACGATTCTTTGGTCTACACCATGTGAGCCCTGCTTATCAATTACATGATGAATGATTTAATACATAAAATTACACAAAGTAAGCAGAGCCTCGTTTTATCTGAGGACTTCTCACTATGTCGTCAGCAGCTGTAAGAACCTAAATGATTCAATTCTTGATGATGTACTACTTGTGAACTTTTAGACCTGGAGAGTGAGGCCCCTCCACTTTAGAGGTTGACTGGCATTAGCTTTTTATCATAGACTGTAAACAAAGATGGACATAGCCTCTGTGACGTCACTCACAGGTTTCTGAAGAGCTGCTCAAATGCTGCCATCTTGGTAGTGCCTTAACATGGGAGTCTATGGGGACTGTATTATTAGAGTAGACCGTCAGGGTTCAGAACATGAACCCTGGTCTGCGGAGTCAAAATCCTGCAATTTAACCACCCACCTTGATCTCTGTGCAGTACAAGTATGTCACACTGCATGGACTGAAGCAAACGTTAGTGAACATGACGTCTGAAAAATGAAGCCAACAACTGCAGTTCCTCTAATGACCACTAGAGTCTGGCCCCAACAGTGAGTCAGTGCCCATAGACTCCCATAAATATAAATATAACGCCTCTACCCTCCTCGTCTCACAATGCAGGCAATGGCCTAGTCTAAAACACAAACATTCCTCTTCCTCCTGAGAGAGAAAAAAAGAGAGAGGTAGGTTCAGTTTCAGTTCAGAAGACAAAATACATCACCTTAGTCTCAAGAGAACAAACTATAATATAAGCATCTGTTGAACATGTGGAGACACACACACACACACCTTTTCCCCAGTGAGCTGAAAGTGTGAATGGACCTTCATTACACAGATTTACCAGAGAGAGAATCTTTATCTGTTGATGAGTCACCAGCTGCCTGCAGCTCAGAGCTGAACAACACACTGTGTGTACACACACACACACACACACACACACACACTCTGATTTAAGGACTATTATGGACCATATTTTTCATTCATTCCATTTCCGCCTTTGACTCCTAGCTGCTGATCCCTGCCACAGGCACTGTTAAACACACAAGTCCACTGTCTCGGTCCAGAGCAGAGGACACTGAGGTCACGTCCTCTGTTTTTCTAGCTGGACTGCAACATTGGGGGCCCACCCAGAAAACGCGAGAGTCGCTGACTGAGTGATAAAGTTTCCCCATTGGCAGTTGCTGTTTCAAAATGAATTGGCATAACAGTGTCTACTGTGTCATCAGAGGATGTTTAAAGTCAGTCAGACTTAAACAAATATATATTTTTTTAAACAGACTTTTCAGACACGTTTTTTTTTTTTTTTAAAAGCACCTTGCAACAAATCAAGTGACTTTTTAGACAAAGCTCAGCTACTTTCTGTGGAAGAGAGTCAACAATGCTGCCCTATGAGTGTGAGGTTTGACTTTCCCGCCACAGACACTCCTCTCTATGTGGCTTACATATACATGAATGAGCGTCTAACTTTCTCTCTGAGTGATCATTTTTCAGTCAACACAGCTGGAATCACAGCTCAGTCTTTGAATGTATTTGAAATCACCAAACATGTGAGTTAAAGACAAATATCTTGGCTATGACCACATTGGACGGCTTTTAAGGGCCATGGTGGGTCCATTTTCATTTGTTTTTAATTTGCAATTTGCTAATTGAACCCAATTAGAAAGCAATGAGTGTTAATCAGTGGCTTTCAGAGGGTCTGCTAGGTGGGTTTCGTTCTCTTTGGACAGAACCAGGTTGTTTCATGTCTTTATGGTAAGGTAGGGTAACTGCCTGATGGCTGAGAGTGGCAATAATCTGAACTCACAGCAAGAAAGACCAGATGCATATTTCCCAAAATGTCAAACTAGTCCTTTAAATCTGCAGAGCGGGACAGCACCTGAGAGAATCCAAACCAGGTCAAATGGCACTCAGAGAGCACATTCGCAAGTTGTAAAACTCATAGATCTTTTTTCCATCAAGACCAAAACCTTATTTCCTGTGACATTTACAAAAATGTTGAAAAATTCCCTCTCTCGCAATGTTTAGGAAAGAGATTTAAAAAAAAAAAAAAAAATCCTGGATCTGGACCAAAATTTAACGGGTTCTTCCTTGTCCATGACCCAGATCTCCAACAAGTTTGGTGCAAATTGGTTCAGTAATGTCTGTGTAATCCTGCTGACAAACAAACAAACAGAGGTGAAAACACAACCTCCTAGGTAACAACCTGTATGTGTCTGGTAGATTTCCATGAGTTCCAAGATTTGAATATGAGACAGACATAAGACAAAGACTGGCCTGAAAACAAACGCACACACTTTAATTTGCATCATCTGAATTAAAGCAGGATTACAACTGTTCAGACAAATATTAGAGAATTTCACTGCATCTTAAAGGATGTTGAAGAATGCAGAAAAGCCTCCTGTTACTGCAACATCACACACACACACACACACACACACACACACACACAAGACTGTCCTCCCGTAAAAAATGAGCCCGGGTCGTCTGAGTCAGCAGCTTATTACAACCCAGAGTTTCAGCTTGTTGTATATATTCTCTGTAGACTCCACATAATAGGACAATTCATATGATTCCCTTTAGACATTCACCAACTACAGAAAAATGAAGCAGCTTCATCAGGTCTACCCGGTGTGGTCAGTGCCATAGACGGAGCACATGTAAAAATTATTGCACCACCGCAAGACGAGGATGTAGTGGTGAAGATTGTCCTTAGACAGCTGTTTGAAAGGGTAACCCGACCTCAACCCACAGCGGGGACCACAATCACATTGAAACAGGTCCAGCAGGTTGTTAATAGGCTATCAGTAAGGTTTAGGTGAGTTTTTAATTTTTTAATAAAAAAAATTATTATTAATTAATTATTATCAATTTCCCATTGAGTGAATTGCATGCAAGTCTTTATTGTGAAATTAAACACAAACCTTATACAGATGCATTATGGAGAATCGACTACTTTTGTAAACAGCACGTAATCCGTAATTATTCAATTTGTATTCGTTTACTCGTGTATTTTTTTTATTTTTTTAAATTACTGTGGGGTGTTGCTCATGCATTTTCAATGGTATAAACCAGTCTTCATCAACCAATCGCTGTGGTTCTTACAAGCAAGCTCGTCCATGGGAATTGACGTCACCGTAGCAATGGAATCACACTCTTAACTTAGGACTTTTTGCTTTTCCTGAGTAAAAGCTTGTCTCAGCAGCTTTGTGAAGAAGATTTAGGAGAAAACTTTCAGTGTGTTTTAGGAAAACTATCAACGGTGAGATAAAATGCTGTGAATACGTGCCCAGATCTGTACACAGCGTCTCAGTCGCTGAACATGTCGTCAACATGTTCACGTCCTGAAATGTTTGTTAATTTTTGTAAACTGTGACAGCTGACATCTGTTGCAGCAATGCTCCACACACAACGTTCACAATGGCTAATGTTAGCTTGTTTAGGCTAACGATGACACATACAGTGAGCTGGGCACTCACAACATTAGCAGGCTGCAGTAATGACTGTTCAATCCATTAAAATATAACACTGACTCTTTAAATCAATATTTTCACACCATAGGTTTGTCATCTTATTAGTCAACATAAACTGCTGCCTGCACACTGACTGTATGGAAGTATGTGTGCATTCATGCATGTGCATGTGTGTTAGCACACTGTATGCACGCCAGCCTCTGTTTTTTGTTGTGGTATCAATTTCTTATTGGTATGGGTACATTCTACCAAAATTCTGGTATTGTGACATCCCTATTGTAGCCATGACGACAGTAGTCCTCTAACCTTAACAAAGTAGTTATTTTAACCCAAACCTCGAGTTTGTGCCAAAACCTCATCACACCGTGGCTATTCTACAACCTTGACTGCATGTATATTATTCTAACTATGAGATGTTGTAACCAGAGACTCCCCTATGGGTCGGGATAGACGACAGACGACGGGACAGACAACCTATGTGGTCCTTTAAGTTGGAGGACTTGCTGGATCACAGTTATTAGTTCTAACATACAAAATTTCACAGTCCTGATGGATCATTCAGCATCTTCTCACATCCACTGTCAAACTGTTTGTCTCTTGTTTTGTTATTTTTATGGAGAGGCATGCCATTTACACACACACACACACACACACACACACACACTTCGATATTTGTGAGGACACTCAGTGAAATAATGCATTCCCTAGCCCCTTACCCTAACCTTAACCATCACAACTGAGTGCCTAACCCTGACCCTGACCTTAACCTAAACCTAATTCTAACCATAACTCTAAAACCAAGTCTTAACCCTCAAAATGTGATTTGAAGGTGTCTCAAAAAGTGAGGACCGGCCAAAATGTCCCCACTTTCCCAAAATGTCCTCACTCGGTTAGTAAAATACTTTTTTTGGTCCTTACTATGTAGCAAGTACAAGTACACACACACACACACACACACACACACACACACACACACACACACACACACACACACACACACACACACACACACACACACACACAGTCACTCAGTAAGCCTTTAACCAAACACTTCACTTCAGACAGATGGACAGTGAGTCTAATACCTGATGATGTCACAAACCAGACAAGCAGACAAAAAAAAAAAAAAAAACGGCTATCGTATCAGACGTACAAGCTGGCAGTTGCGTCTGATTGGCTGTACAACGATTGATGCTTCATCATCCAATATGATTACCCAACAGCTTTGTGTGTGTGTGTGTGATCAGTCACTGACTTCTGTGACTTTGATGCAAATGTCTGGCAGGACAAACAGCCATGTTACCTTATCTCTTTTGTCCTCAACAGCAGAAACACGACAGGACAGCAACATTTTAGCATCTGTGTTATTTTATTAAAGCCACTGTACATGATACACAATACATATAACCATATAACAAATATAACCATATAACAAACAACCTTCTATGAGAATGTTATGTGCAATCAAGATGTTGATACATATCCACTGTCAGATGTTCTGCTTTAACTTCCTCTGTTCTCTGCTCACTTTAGTTCTTGGAACTGTCTCAGCCTGTAGCTCTACGTTAACAAAAGTTTGTGGCAAATGAAGCTGCAGTCTACATACAGACAGCTTTGCTTTCGGCTTGGTCATAACAGTTCACTATTAGCTTAATGTTAGCGCACTGCACTTGTGTAAAACAAAGCGAGGTAGATGGGAGCAGCTGAAAATGTAACTTTTCTGCATGTTTAAATGTTGAACAGGTGGTGTGATGAAGGACGGCAATTGGCTTTTTACTCAAAGGTTTTGATCACATGTACAGTGCTGTGATATGTGTGTGTGTGTGTGTGTGTGTGTGTGTGAGAGAGAGAGAGAGATTGTGTGTGTGTGAGATTGTGTGTGTGTGTGTGTGTGTGTGTGTGTGTCTGCAGCTGCAGCCCAACCACAAGGTCACAGCAGAACATTAAGCATAGTTTAATGCGGGGGTTTGATGCCACCATTCCCCCCCATAATTCAAACCTCGACTACCTCAACATCCTGTTTCAACAGGAAATGCATCACAAAGCACCCCTATAATGCAGCTTCACTAGGACTTAATAATTTTTTCAGACCAAAGATAAAGTCTTGTCAACCATAATTTGCATTAGATTATGAAATTTGTTTAAAGGTAACTACACTGGCAACTCCTACCTGAGTGGAGGGCGGGGGCAGTACTGTGCTTATCATCCTCCTCTGTCGTTCTACTTTAATTGAATGAACTGAAAGACAATCTAGTTTCAGGAACCTTTATCTTGTATGTCTGAAGTTCCACTGCTTGCATGAAGTCTTTTTTAAACTACATTTGAGGTCAGATAGTGTTTGGCAGTGGCCTGATTTTTAAAGCTACTTTCAATCAGTCTTATCAAATAATTTTTGCTGACATTGTTGGATGATATTTTTGTTTGATCGCAGCTAAATACTCTTGCTCTTTTGTGTCGTATACGTTAGTGTTCCACCTGCAGGAAAGCAGAAGCAGTCAGAGAGATCATGAGGGAACGAGGGGAGGCAGCTTATCTTCACTATTAAGACCCGTCCCTGCTGAGATGAAGAGGATATCACCTTCTTTGCTGTACACTGTGGCAGGAAAGGAAGTGAATTCATTTTATTAAGATTAAGAAAATGGCTTTTGTTGGACCAGATTTTGATATGGAACTGAGGAGGAGATTAAGATGATGGGAAAAGAAAGAGGACTCAGCTTAGACTCGTTTAAATAAAGTATGCGCCCTGAGACAGAAACCTGAAACTAGTAGTTAAATAACAGAGCAGTGAAGGGCTGGGCTTCGTTTATGCGCAGCTTTATTAGTATGGTGCTCAGAGGTGGAGTTATGCCATTAGGCCTGCAGTATAAACTGGATGATAGTCAGCTGTGAAGGTGAATGAGGTGAAAGGAGGCGAGTTCACAGCACCACAGTGTGATGAGATCCCCACGGAGCCTGTGTCCTGAGATAATGTTAATTCAGCCTCTGGCAGCAAATGCAGAGCAGGAGGGACATTAGTGGAACTAAAACAAAACCATTTCATGAATAAGCCAACTACACTCAGAACAGGAGGTGTCTGGGTTTATGGGTCCTGTGTATGCAGCCATGTGTACACTGAACAAAAATATAAAAGATTTTATACAATTTTTGCTTTCTAACCACACAAATGGCGTCTTCCTCTCAAATTTTGTTTCTTTTTCTCAAATTTTGTGCTGGAATCCACATTAGTTAGCATTTCCTCTTCAATGGCTGTGCAAAGGTGCTGGATATTGGCAGGAAGTGGACTACGTTGTTGTGCATATGAGGATCCAAAACAGCAAACAAACAAACAACATAAACTTCTACTTCCACATGAGAATCAAACACCGCTCTCCTGTGTCACATTCGTCCATCCACCCCAACCTCCTCCTGATGTGGACTTTGTCACTCTATAAACTACGTCACCGCACTTTTCCTTTTGCTCCTGTCATCATTACTACGACCACTAGATGTCGCTTAGCAACAAAACCTACAAAACAGACAACCTATGGGCTTTTTTTTTATTTACAGGAGGACTGTCTCGATGTGGACAAGCTTATGTTTTTGTTTTTCTGGGTGAGACCAAAGACAAGTTTCCTGCCTTGGCTGGACAATAAAGTTTATTCTGTTTTATAATATTCTCCTGATTCGGCCATGTAGGAGCCAATTGGAGGGTTTTTTGAGCACGGTCCCTGACCAGCTGCAGTGTGCCAATCAACAAGCATGTTAGACATTTAAAATGTACGATCACAGGGAGGGCTACAGACATCAGAAAGTTATTTTAGTTATGTGTATGTGTGACAATAAAGTTATTACATTTATTGTCAGATCTCCAAGCTCTCATCTAGACCAAAAAGGCTGCAAGTAGACAATGCTGAATTTGAACTTTTCCTGCAGGATCAAAGTAGCATTAAACAGAATTCATTTTTCTTTTTTTTTGTGTATTGCTTCATGTATGGCTGGAAAAAACAGTGACATTTTAATTTGGTTGTGACCTTAACATTTAGAAAACTCCAATCAAACTGGCATCAGACATATTGTGTGTGTGGAGAAAATCACTGTAGGTCAGCAAGTGCAGTTTGGAAAATGCTGGAATGAAGCAGTGAAATGCCCCCTGCCGCCGCCCCCCCCCCCCCCGAAGTTTCAGAAGCGAAGGAGAAGAGATGAATGGCTCCCATTAGAGCTGCTTTAGAGGGAAAGTGATATTCAGCCGGGGTGGTGATAAAGGTGAGAGGAAGTTAAGACTATTAGAACCAAGACTGATTAAAATAACGTCTGTGTCCTGAGACAAAGTTAATCATCCCCCCTGCTCCTCAGTCAAGGACACACACCTGAGACCTGAGCTCACGTTGCTGCTGTGTAACCACAGCGAGCATCATTTCTGTTGCACTGGCAGTGCGGATCATCTGGCTGCAAACAACTGAGTTTGGAACATGTAGATAAAAAAGACACACAGTGATGGTGGCATGCAGCCAATCCTGGAACTACCCTGACATTTTAGTGTTATTAAGATCACACTCAGCAAGCTGACAGGAAAGAAGAGAATCATGTCTGTAGAGATGTAAAGTCTGCACACAAAAGCTGCTGCAGTGGCTACGACTGGCTCCAAACTAAAGCAGCATTCGTTGACTTTTTGGCCACACAGCAGAAACCCAACAAAAGTTTGACTCTTCATCAGCTTATTAAGTCTTTTATGGTGAGAATATTAACAAACAACTGCCTACGTCCACATTCAGAAGACACATGACATGATCTTCCCACAGGAGTGGTGAATGTATAAATCCAAGTCCAATACTCTGCTTTGGTCACCACCACATTGTGACTTGTTAAAAGCTCCTGCTAGAATTACAAACTGAACCATAGCTACTGTGAATGTGGCAGAACAACAAAAATGACAGTGTGTGCTCGAAGACACTAAAACTGCTCCGTAGAGCAAATGGAAACTGCCAAGTTAGGTGATAATTGTCAGTGGGTTTGGTACGAATTGAAACCTCTGAGAAGACCTCAAGACACACACGAAGTGTGATGCAGTCCCACGACCTCTTAAAAATCACCCTCCCTTTAGGACCAGTACCTCTCTAACTGCAATAAAGCAGCTGAGAGGACATCTGCTGACACCAGACCTGGACCGGTGTTCACATTTAAGGACGGACTGAACGGACATTTGATTGTATTCTTATTCTTAGTAATAGATTTGTCATCATTTATAGTTACTCTGCAAGTTGTTATTTTTTTTAAACTCATGTTAATATTTCCATAACCAAAGATAAACATCTAGTGTCCAGTCTCCTTAAAATCACCCTCAGATTAGCTCAGCGTCATTCTGACCCTCTTACCTAAAACTCCCTATATGAGACCATTCCTAGATTTTCTTTGCTACTGATGCTATAGGTGTCCCACTGTCTCCATTGCTCCACTAATCTCAACATCATCACCTGCATCATCATCATCATCATCATCATCACATCCACACCAGACACCACCACGCAATCAGCTGTTCCACAGTATCGTTAAGTATCATATAGGCTACCTTCTGTGTGCTAACTGCTGTGACTTCAGGAATCTACAACACTGACCCAGTGTCCTCACATCACCCGACTTCCCTCCTCTCTCTGACCTTGTGAGGACTCTTTCTCTGCAACAGATACAAAAACACCCAAGTGTGCAGCAGAGCAGTGGCATCCATGTGTGTGTATGTGTGTTGGCAGTGACATAAGGCTGGCTGCTCCTCTGTCTCCTCTGCTGTCAGAAGCTTTCCTCCTCCCACCTGCCCTGCCACCCCGCCCTCTGACAGACTGTTTCCTCACAACGTCACCACCTGCACAAACGGAGGTCAGCCATCCACAAATAACAAAATTCACTCTGAAAACTACTTTCCCTCAATCATTTTGCCAAAATACAAATTGTTCCTTTGGCCTCATTGTCTAAGCAACAATAACACGTTGACCTTGGTTCTCCACAGTCAGGTCGGCTGCTGCTCTCCTCTGATCGAAAGCCATTTCTTCAAACTCTAATTGCTGTTTGCACTCCATAGGAACACACCTGAACTAATATTGAAGAGCTTATGTGACACATGTGAGTGTGACATAAAATCCCAAAGTCACTCGCTGGTTCCCTCACTGGCTTTTCCCTCCATTCCAAACGCTCAATAGAGCAGTAAACAGATTTCAGATTTCATTTAGCACCATCACTCACAGACATGTAACTTTACAGATCTGGCAAAGGTGAAGAATTGTACAAGTTGATTTCCATGTACAGGCTGTGCACTACGTTGTTGTATTTTATGTTCCTTTTCAGCGTTTGGTAAATGTTGTTTAAATTCAGGCAATGAAATGCTAAAAAGTAAGTTCAGCGCACTTGATAGTGAATTTAAAGTGACTTGTTTTTCTAGCTGAGAATTAAAAAAAAACAAAAACATTCAGACATCTTAAGTATCTTTTTCTAACTGATATGTTGACAATCCTAGTGGGCGCAGTGTAAACTTGTGTATCATGTAGACTACACCACATCTGCCACTTGAATAATGAGTAACAAACAGAAATCACTGAAGAAAGTATTTTCTTTGTTGCTGTTTGCCAGTGAGACAAAAGCTTTGGAGAAATAACTTGAACTAAAATTTTTGTATTTTTTTTTATCTCCCCCCTTTGTTTGGTTCAGCCTCCTCCTCCACCTCCTCCTCCCCCTCCCCCCTCTCTCCCTCCTCATCCTCTCTGCCCCCAGAGTCACTCTATTGTCTTCCATGGACAAAAGGAGGCGAACAGGGAACAAACAGCCTTTCTGTCCTCCTCAGAAAAAGAAAATCAGACAGAGAGAGAGAGAGAAAAAGGGAGGAATGAAAGATACTCGATCTCAAATATCTAATTATGTAGAGGAGTTTTCAGCATGGGGGGAGGGTGGGAGGAAATGGTGAGAATATCTGGAGGGTAGATAGTTTAGAAATCCTCTCTAAAATAACTGTAACAGAGTCATAGAGCCACCGGGGGAAAGTCAGACTAAATACTTGAGATTGATTAGTGATGTTCTATATTTTTCTTGTTGTCAACAAAACTCATAAAAAGGCCAAAACCAACAGCATGTTAGTTCATCCCTCAGTGCTCCCACCCCCAGAAGCACTGGTTCCTATGGAAGGTGTAAATATAGGTGAACTAATAACAGATGGTCACTGTAGTTTTTAAATCAAACCAACAGGAAGAAACAGTGCATTTGCTGGGTACTATTTTCATTGGCGGATTAATCCACATTTGGTGCTCTCCTGTATTTGGAGCAGCAGGATAGTGTGTGTGAGAATGAGTCAAAAAACTACAGTGTGTGTGTTCATGGTTATGAAAGACATATCACCAAGACAGATGTAACAACATCACACAGAACAAACTGAGAATTATGGCACATTTGTACATTATAGTATTTTGTAACATCTCCCAGTCTAATGTGATAATGACTTTTATGAGATAAAATGTCCCATGTTTTATATTTGAAATGTTGATATGAGCTGTCCCAAGCTCCGCCCACCTGGACCCACCATCCAACCTTGCAGGATTTGGTTTCTCTGAGTGTTTACCTGAAATCTGAATTTTATTTGATCACTCAGAAAACAGTCAGCCAATCAGAAGAGAGACTCAGACCCTCTCTTCTGATTGGCTGACTGACCTGCTGTTACTAGAGCTCCAGAGAGAAGCCTGAGAGAGGAGATGTGAAACTACATTGAGATGGTTTTTGGTTCTTAAAACTACTATATACACTAAATATATCCTCTAATGGAGATCAACACTTCAAATAAAACACAGGGAAAGTGTAAAATACGGGACCTTTAATATAAAATACTAATTCTTCATCTGTAATTTGCTAATAAATCTTTTTGACATTTTGTTTTCTGGTAAAATAAGTTCTGAGACAGCCACAGAATCACTTCCTCTTTAGTGATTTTGCCTAAAAAATAAAAGTGCAAGAAAACAGTCCAGTAAATCAGTCAAACATTTAATATGTGACTCTGGGCCACAGCACCACATGTGAACATTAACAATGCAAATTCCAGGTGCATTTTTATCAATTCTTAAATTTGCCATCGAATGGATTTAAAAAAAAAAAAAAAAACTGGACTGGAGGCCCAACCCATGCTGTAGGGTAACTAATGAAAAATGTCAGAACATTTAGCTGATATGTTCAACATTTTGTGACTTTGACAATGACATTTTTTTTGATGGACATGACAACTTTAAAAAGCCCAGCTTCTGTGTCAACTTAAAATGTGCTGATGGTTTAGAGCAAATATCCCAGCCAACAAACAACCAGCATGAACATGATGTCAGACTGAATCCTGAGGTGAGAAAAAACCTGATTATCTATCTTGAAAAAGGCATCTCTGTCCACCTGACTTCTCTAGCCTCCTCTGTCAGCTTTAATTAAAAAAGGCACCACATGCATTGCTTTCCTGCAGATTTTCCTCCCGATAACAATGTAAAACATCAAAGAAGCCGATCGCTTTACTTGTTTACACTTATTATGGTTTGTTCTTAAAAATTAATGAGGCCATGGTGTCGATTTTAAAAAGCCACGTATTACACCTTTAATAGAGCACACAGACTGACTGCAGTGAATAAACAGAGCCTTTATCACATTATGAATCATAATAATTATATTTGCCCTCAGGAAGTTAAGAACAGGCCAGTTAGCTGTTAACTTGCTGAATTTATTTGGCATTTTGAACCCAGCTGTTTGATTGTAAAGACACACTGAGGCGTGATGCTGTAACCTTAAAACCACCTACCAACAACACACCTTTAACTTTACTTTGTAAAGATCTTTTAATACCACATCACCCCTGTTAAAATACCACAAGAGCATAAAAACTGTAGTTTTACCAGTTCCCTAGTTAATTTATAAAAGCAAATCAGACAGATATGACTTTATAGCTCCAAGCTCAGTGATTATGTCAAATTTGGTTTCAGGCACAACGGGACTTTGAGATTTCTAAAAGGTGTCAGAGGAGACTTTTCACTACACAGATCTTAATCTCATGACCCAAATACGCTAACGTTTCTCCAGAGATTTGAATGTTAAACTAACTAAGCTGGAAGTGGCGTCACGAGGCAGCAGAGTGCAGTGAATTATATGGAGTGAAAGGAGAAAGTGTTTGAGTTTGGGATAAGCAGAGAGGATCACAGACACAGAGGAGAGAACCCCAACTTAAAGCCAGAGAGCGGAGGAGAGACTGACGACACAGCTGTGATGAGGCCATACTGCCTCAGCTTCATTTCACTGTGAAGACTAAAATCATGTTCCTGAGTTTAACGTCATAGCAATGTAAACAGATATTGTTTACATTGCCATGGCATCTGAAGAACCTCAGACTGGCAATGATATTATTGGCAGTTCAGGTTGGGAGACGTCTCACCTGGTGGTCAGCGTCGTCCCATGGGTCTGGGGCATGACCTCTGTAAGAGGCAGCCCAACAAAGCACCTCCCATCTCCCCCGGGGTTGCATGTCTCTTCCACTTGTGGATGGCGCTGACTCCCTTTGGATTTTCATGTACCCCCATGACACCCTCAAAATAAACTTTGCATTTGCAGCTCCCAGCATTTCCCCTACATTACTGCCACCGCCAAAACGTTTGTGGTCAGACTAGCCAATGGTCAGACCAGGACAAATCCCAGTGAGCTCTGTACTGGTGGACCATCAAAAAAAATCCATTCAGATTTTACTGGCCCTTTTTTCTCAATGTGCCTGTCATCCAGGGTGCACATGGCAGTGTGCTACGAGCCTGTTGTGGACTGGGCTCAATTTACCAACCTGACCCCGGGTGCTGACTTTCAACTTTAATTTGAGGGACAGTTATATCCACATCAGCTGTCTTATGGCTTTTTTATTTGTATTATTTTGTTTACATTAACTAAAACAAAACTAAAAAAGACAAACACTGAATGCCCAGCAGGAGGAAAAAAAAGATAGATTTCCTCCTTTCAAAGTAACTCTTTCAGCTATTACCATACAAAACACTGGAGCCTGCAGGAAGTTTTCAGACCAACTGAAAACAACACACAGAGTCTGGGTCCATTGTTTCCCTGATTCATTCACAAGTAAATGAAACCTTTACTTACAGGGCAGAGCCCAGAGAAGATGAGTCACGGTGCTCTCACCTGATTCACAAACAGGTGAGATTTGTCACAAACAGACAGATATACAACTAGAGGTTACTCACTGTCAACAGAGCCATAATCAACCAGCACCATTCAAGCTGTGCTGGTGTGGCCCGAATGTTTTTCCACTGCACAGAAAAAGGCACCGTTTATCTTGATGTCATGTTGGAGACATGGTTCCTCCAAACCACAGTGTCATCATCGCCATCATCATCTGCATCTCTTCATCCACCTGCTCACTGTGCCCGTTTCTGCCTGTTCTGATCCCGTCTGCAGTATTCAGACCTGCTGCACTGACCAAAAAAAAAAAGAAACACCAAAACATGTCCACATCTTGTTGTGTCGACTTTTGGTTAAAGTTGTGCTAAACTTGATGCCAAATTCCTAGATCTGCTACAGCTGCTTCAAAATAAAAGTCTCTCAGTGGTTTGATAGTATTCAGCTTCTGATGTGGAGCAGCAGGAGAAGAAAATGTTCAGGTTGCATTATTAGTAACTTCACACAGCTCCAATATGAATGTCGGAGACTGAATAGTAAACAGTAACAAAGCTGATGTGTAAGAATAATATATTTAAGATATCTAAAGGCTCTACATGACATGTTAATTAAAAATGTGTATAAAAAGGGGGGGAGGATTCCTACACTGCTCATATGTCATTATGCTTCTATTAAACAGACCAGCTACTGCAAATTCACCAAGAAAACGTCTTTGTCTGCGTTTTTAAATGACTTTTACAGGGACTAATGTTGCCTGTGTGAAATTACTGACTGTGGGTGAATTCACTCCGAGAGACAAATAAAGCTCAGAGTTGATGGTTTAAGCAATGAAAGACATTAATGTTTCACTGAAGAGAAATATCACTTTAAACAGCCTGAGAGGAAAATCTGCTGAGGCACGAACCAAAACCAAACTATTTAATTCAGACCAAACAACCACAGAGCCAGACAAGGACTCTTGGTTGGTCTGGTTTGGTGAGGTGGATTAATTTGGCTCTGATTTACAGTACGAACCAGACTGGCCCTTGTTTGGCCTTGTAAAGGAAACGTCAATCAGGATAGACTCACCCTAGAAACCAGGCTAACCCTCTTCAGCTGCATTCAGAGGTCCAGCTGAACCTCCAGCTCAAAAAGTGAGGCCAGTTAGACCAAACAGGTCCCCTCTTACTGTGTAAACCAAGATACTCTATAAACAAGGCCACCTACTTAGCTCTGTTACTGAAACCAGACAACACCTCTCCATCTGTGGGTCGGCCTGGCTCAGTGGGGTCCATGCTGGGTCTGTTTGGCCCCATTTAACTCTTCAGTGGGAAGCAGGTTCCATGTAACAAAAATTGTGCCAGTTTGACCCCTTTTATAGTAGGCTGACCTTGGTTGGCCTTGGTAAGTAGACCAGGATAGCCTTGTTTGACCCAGCTTCTGCTCTGCGATGATGACTAGACCAGTATTCTTTGGCTCTTTTCAGAGACACATCTCTCTTTGACCCTGCACTGAGAAGCAGGTTGGTACTGTGTAGCCTCTTTAGCAAAGCAGACCAGCCTTGTTTTGCCATAATATT
>NW_027273865.1:2287500-2402500 GCF_046630095.1 Trachinotus anak
TGAGCTGCTGTTTTGAAGCCTCCAGTTTGTAATTTGTCCGTCGCCATCTTAGTTTTTTGAAACCAGAAGAAACCATATTTGGAGGAGAAGGTGGAGCTGAGGAGGAGAGAGGGGTGGATCTGACCTGCTCTGTCCTCTATCCTGATTGTCAGGTACAGTCTGTCAATCACACAGTAGCCCCACCCTAATGCATCCTCCGCTTTATGGTCTATTTTCCTCTAAATGGAGCATCATTTCAAAAATGAACATCATGTTGTATTGAAGAAGACTTGAAACTAGAGACTGAGACCATGAACTCATCAGGAAAACACTTACTGAGGTAATAAGTCGGTGCGAAGTAGAGACATTTTCACATAGACTTCAATACAATCAGATTCTTTTTACAACCAGTGGAGTCGCCCCCTGATGGTCATTAGATAGATGCAGCTTTAAGGCTCTTCAGCACTGGCTTCACTTTTCAGACCCAGAGCCTACGTCCAGTTTTATAGATGTCTATGTTTTTACAGAAGCACCTGAGGATTTACAGCACCCTGCATGTGTCCAGCATGGCGCCCGTTGAGTCCTGTTGGCATGGGCCCCCACTGGGTCGCCACAGCTGGCATCTATTAGCTAACTTAGGACTGATTCAGACCGTTAAATTAAATAAAGCTGCCACTTTAGTTTACAGTAATTCATTAGTTTGGGAAGTAGCAATGACTGGGGGCGGGGGATGGATGGTAGGAGGAGGGCCTACTGAAAAAAGAGCCATTCATTTAAAATAAACAGAAGACATGAATGTCAAGTAGTTCATTTTTGGGACTGTGGTTTTTGACAATAATGTCTGCTCTTGCTACTGGACAACCTACTGAAAGAAAAACTAAACTGACATTTAAGAACCTCTCACCAGTTTAATGTTGCTCATGTCATGTCAGAAGACTAGAGATTTGAATTTGACTCCATCTGCACCAGATCACCATGCTCAATACCCATCACTGTAACCATGGCAACAGAGGGATACAGTAAATGCACACAAGTGCACACCTCTTTAAACTCATATCCTGAGGGCACAGGACACTGGATCCACTCCAGACAGCCCTGTGTGAATGAATGATTCTCTCTCTCTCTCGCTCTCTCAACCATCACAGCTACATGTCAGATCCCAACCTGAACCTAAAACCAAGTCTGGGCCTTCAAACAGCCATTTACAGGTGTGAGGACCTGCCTTCATATCCCCATTCCCACGGTCCACAACTCTAACTGGTCCTCACAAAGAAACAAGTACACACACACACACACACACACACACACACACACACTTGTACTTCCATCTTTGTGAGGACACTCATTGACATAATGCATTCCCTAACCCTGACCCTAACCTTAACCTAAACCTAATTCTAACCATAACTCTAAAACCAAGTCTTAACCCTCAACATGTGATTTGAAGGTGTCTCAAAAAGTGAGGACCGGCCAAAATGTCCTCACTTTCCCAAAATGTCCTCACTCTGTTAGTAAAATACTTTTTTGGGTCCTTACTATGTAGCAAGTACAAGTACACACACACACACACACACACACACACACACACACAGCAGCCCAATTACAAAAACCGGTTCCTGAACACGGTGCAGTGTAAATTACCACCCTCACAGTCTCACAACATGTTTCCTGAAACAACATGTGCAGCTGATAAAAGCAGCAGTTTCGGTGTTAGTGACATTTGAAACTTTTCTTCAGGATAAAACAACTCAAATAGTCCCAACAAACAAACACACAACACAACACAACACACAACACAGGCTCACAGACCGGAAAACAAACTGAGCAAGTGGATGCTGTGTAAAGCGGCGGTGGACGTGATCTCATCAACGTCTGAATGATGCGAGACTTACCCGCAGGTGGATGAGCTCATCCCGGGAAACGTGGGGCTGTGAAACACGTCCGAACAGGTGGGAAAAGCTGTTCAAACACTCATGTCCACTTCCGGCGACTCAGGTGAGGTGTCGGGCTGTGATCGGCTGATAGAGCTGAGAGACAGGCTAAATGAAAACAGACTCACCTGCAGGAGAATCACCTGCAGCCTGCAGCAGGAACAACAAAGTGAAGAGCGGCGGAAATACGAGCCTACCTGCTGCAGGTAGTTTATAAGCCACGCCCTCTCTCAACCTGCCCCCCCCCCCCCCCCCCGCATCACGCACCAGTGGCTCGGCGCTTGTGTTTGCGTTCCGTTTTTTTAAGAAAACACTTCCGCCAGTGTGTCCTAGTTCACCCCTTCACGCAGAAAACAGTGGAATTTACCTTTATTTCACTTACTTATTTATTCTGTTTTCTTTTATTTTCATTTTTATTTATTTATTATTTTTATTTGACGACTCAAAGTGTTACTCCGTCCACAGACACTAGTGAAGGAAGTCTACCAGGGGAGCTGCTTTTGGAATGGGATGCAGCCCTGGCGGCCTACTTTACATTTGTCATCAAACCATAAACACATAAAACTCCACCATCCATCTCAGTGCTGTAGACATGTAGATTAATTTTTAATTAGAAAACACACTGATCAAAGTCACTGAGCCTGACACAGTTCTCATGATAGTAGTGATAACAACAAACCTTATTCATACATTTCAAGACAAAGCTACAAGGTGCTTTCAATAGAAAATGAGTAGTACATAGAGGTGAACATATAAAACATAAATAAAATGCCTTTTCAAAGGTCATTAAGAAGACGCCATGTCAGATGACATCTTTGGTCTTCAACCAGAATTTAGGATCCACCTGGAGGTCAGAGGTCAAATTTCTCCCAGTCAGGGGTAAACAAAGTGCACAACTCCAGTCAAAGTATCGATACTCCTGGTCATATATTGCTCCAGTACAATAAATGTTTACTTGAGTTCAAGTACTGAGTACTTGCTTTTAAAAATACGTAAGTATTCAAAAGTATATATTTTTATTTAATACATGCCAAACCCCACAAAAACAGCAAAACAGCAGCAGACAGTGGAATCACTGTAAAAGAGAAAAAAAAACCTAGTTACACACTTTTATCTTTTTAACTGTGCAACAGCAACACAACCTAACTGACAGTGTAGGAGTTGGCTGTGATTGGTTTTTCTCCTGTGATGAACACAGCTAATGGCTGATCACATTTTCAAAAATAAAAGAAAGTTAATTCAGCTTCACAGTAACAAGTGCTTCCTAGAAATGTTGTCAAAAGTACAATATTTGTCTTTTAAGTATGGAGGAGTAAACATCAAAAGTTTCCAAAAAAATTATACTCAAATACAGATATTGGCAAAATAACCTGCTCCTGTCTCCTGAATTCTCCAAAAATGTATGATGATTTGCATTTTTCATGTTTTATTCAGTCAGTCAGTTGTTGAACATGTTTGTGGTTTAGTCTTCCAGCTTGACTGAAGCATTTGCCTGACATCACAATTCACAATTGTGCCTCAGAGGGCTTTAAAATCTGTAGAGCACACCACACCCTCAGATCAGATAAGCAGTGAACCACTTCTCCTGAGCCACCACAGAGCCACGCGTCATCTGCAGTTTTATTTCTACAGCCCAGAATCACAGGTTTGTCTCCGGGATTGAAGACCTGACAAGTGTTTCTACCTTCAGTCACATGTGGGTCCAGAAAGGTCCGGTTAGCCTTCCAGCAGGACTCAGACATTAACTTGGTTTCTCTCCCACATTACCAACTAATACAGCTCTACTCTCTTTTTTTCATATCTTATTCCTTCAGTAAGTTCAAACTATGAACTCAACAAACCAAACAAAATGTCTCAGAACGTATTTTGCAAGAAAACAAATTGTCAAAGAGATTTATTAGCAAATTACAGATGAAGAATCACAATTTTATATCAAAGGTCCCGTATTTTACACTTTTCCAGTGTTTTATCTGAAGTGTTGATCTCCATCAGAAGATATATTTGTGGTTTTAAGAACCAAAAACCATCTCAGTATAGTTTTACATCTCCTCTCTCAGGCTTCTCTCTGGAGCTCTAGTAACAACAGGTCAGTCAGCCAATCAGAAGAGAGGATCTGAGCCTCTCTTCTGATTGGCTGACTGTTTTCTGAGTGATCAAATAAAAATATAGCAGATTTCAGGTAAACACTCAGAGAAACCAAATCCTGCAAGGTTGGATGGTGGGTCCAGGCGGGGCTTGGCTGAGAGCAGTGACTGATTTGTTGTGACATCACAAAGTTCCAGAAGTCCTGACGGCTGGTTTTAAGGCTCAGTGTCTGAATACAGGCTGTGTGCATTTCTCTGTGGACTGAGGCTTTGATACTTTCACTGTATTAATATAGAACCTAGACCTGCTTTATGATCACAAACACATGGACATCTACCTTTAGACTGTGTGGGACCTTTCAGACATAAAGAGCCTCATTCTAACCCCTCTCTAACTGACATGGACTAATTTAGGCTGCTAAACCTGTATGATACCATGACCTCAATATTAACCCTGAACCTGAAGCAGCTCATTTTATTAATTACAAAATGTCAAAATGTCTCCTGTGAAAAAGCTGGGTCATGGTGTTGTACATTCTTGATGTAGTTCTCTCGTTTAACCATAAATACAATCTTTACATCTACAGTAATCCAGATGTAAAAATGTAGGAGTGTGTGTAATCTCTGTAAAAGCAGTATGAGGGTACAAAGACCAGATGTTCCAGCTGAAGGAAACACGGCTGGAAAACTCATGTGACTTGTTTGTCAAAGAGGATTTCACCGTCAAAAATGACACCTGAGTTTACGGCGGCAGGTTTGATGTTATCAAAACAAATAGGTACAATATCACTGAAACAGTCCTGAGGAGACGTTTTCAACAGCTTTAACAATCCCCTCTGCATCTCTCTGCTCGGGTGGGATTCATATTTCAGAATACTACCTGACACCTCCAGCTGTCACACTGCTGCTGAGCTCTCACTGTGTAACAGACACATCCTGGAGCGGTGCCATCAGTGATCCTGCAAAATGGCCAAAATGCAAATCACAGGACTGAGATGTGCTGATACTGACACAAAAAAAATGTTGATTTTTTAAAAACTTATTTACATAAAATGAAATAGAATAAATGACATACAGCCATGTCACATTTCAGGGGGCGCATCCTTCGAAGGGGCGTGGTCCGTCGCAGACTGTGAAGGCCGAACCGACACCTTGGCCTATGGAGGATTTCTGCTATGCGTCACCAGCTGTGCCCACCCTTACCTTGGCATCACAAAACACCACTGTTGTCACCAAGCTACCTTGAAAACACATGACTTTCTTGAAAAAAAAAACCTGACATCAGGCCTTTGGTTTTTATGCCTCTGTGCCAGCTACAGTCAAAGGTCAAAGGTCAGCTTCACTGTGACATCATAATATTCTGCAAAAACACCTCTGGCCATTATTTAATGTTCAGGAAGGAGACTGTGACCACGTTTCCTGCAGCTTGACTGGTTGGTGAGAAGCAGCTATGCTACTTTACAGTTGTACTGTTAACTGTTCAACTGAGCTGAAACTCAATACTTAGATTTAAAAGTGTAATCCTCTGGCTCTCTGTTGGTGTTGTTTGCTGCCATATTATTTTCTTTACTGGCTTGCAGTAAATTTTGGGACAGGCTTGACCACCAATGATCCACCTGTTGGAGCCTTCACTGCCGAAGTAAAGAAGGACGCATGAAGGAGCGTTCGAAATGGGACAGCTAATTTGTGCCACTGTGATGCAATCGGTCCTCAAATGCAGCTTCCAAAGGATGATAATATAATAATAATATAAAATATGTGAATTGGTTTTGAGATGTGTACATTGTATATAACCGACATCTATTGGAAAATCAGACAGAGGAATATTTTCCTAATATACAGTAAATATCAAATATGACATCACACACCCTCAAAAATACATATGTACTGTTTGCTTTGATTCCCTGGAGACCTTAAAGGAGCAGTGCAGAGATATTACCCACAAGGCTGAGTTTATCTGTGTCTGTGAAAACAGTCCTATAATGTCTAATCCCTGATGATGTCAAATGGACAAGCAAAACATGCACACAAGGGAGAGAGGCAGATGCTCGTGCACTTGTGGGACAACAAACAAACAGAGGGTTAGAGAGATGCAGAAAATTGAGAGGGTTGATCTCATCAGCAGGACAAACATGGAGAATAAGGACTGAGCTGAGACTGAGGCTGACTGAAGGATAATGGTAACAGTGACATGGGAAAATCTATGTTGACTCTGACGTCAGAAGGGACGCTGTTCCACAAGAATAACTACAATTTAAAACTACAATTTAAAACTGACTAATGACTGACTGACTTGTATTACACTCATCCATACACACACACACACACACACACACACACATTGCAAACATGCTGCAAACTGCTCACATGCACACATATAAAACATAAAACATAACAATGACTTTATCTCTATGCGATATGTAAATGAGGCCTGGCGTTGTAGGACAGTTACGTAAGCATCATATTTCAAAAATGTTTAGCAGGAAATTACATAAGCTGCTGGTTCTGGGGCTATTTACAGCACGCTGAGCGACGCTCTGCCGAGACAATCACACCAAGACAATGTGCTGGATTTATGGCTGCGAGTAAAGAGGGAATTTAACACTGAACACAAGCCAAGGAGCTGGTAAATTAGGCCAATGACTGCTTAGTTCAACACTTCCAGCAGTCATTTGGAAGACTTTGTGTCTGTTTGCATTGATCCACAGTAGATCTCAATCATACTGAGACCAGCTCTCCTGCTCTCTGCTGTAGTTGGTATCGGTCACGTCCTGTGTGCATCTGATGTTCGACCAGACTCCACAAATCACCTTGTGTATTTTGGATAGGATTCTGCTGTCTGATTTTTGGCCTGTAACAGCTGTTTACAGAAACATCTTGCCAAGTTCAGCTTTAAGTAGCCATTGAGTTGAGTAGATGACGTTGTTGTGGTCCCGTCTGTCCGCCTTCACACTCTTACTGGCTGACCTTCAGCTAGTGCTGATGATAATTCATGGATCTCTGAGGAATTCTGCATGACTGCGTTTGATGTGCTCATTTCTAATTCTCAGTTTTGGATTTAGCAGCTAATACACTGAATTAATCATTGAAAGAAGTAATGTTTTCACCTGTTTTCCACCTATAAAGCCAAATCAGAGCCAATAGTTTTGTAATTGAAAAACTAAAATTTGAAACTTAAAGTTCAAGTTTTGATCTCTGAAAAATACAACAATGAATTCAAATTAAAAATAAGTGAAGTTGTGGGTGAATAAGTTGTTTTCAGTTGAAATATAAATTTGATTAAATTCTGGAATTTTTCACTTTCATATATATATATATATATATATTGATATTTGATGTCTTTTTTTTACAGTTGCAAATCTTATTTTTTCACTTTTAGATCTTTTTTTCACCTTCAGATGTTTTTTTTTTCGCTTTCAGATCACATTTTTTCAGTTTCAGACATTTGGCCCTGTTGCATGGGGGGCGTGGCAGCAACAAACAGGGGAGTGGAATCATGGGTGACAGCTTAACAAACAAACACAGGAGGAGGAGGAGGACCTTTCCTCAGTTTCGTTGCGTTCAGGAAACATAGGTATTGTGAAAACTATGACCTAACGCTTTCTATCCACCATATTCACATGATTGGCAGTGAAAAAACTGACAAATCTCCGTTTAGCAAACTGTTTTAGACCACACTTGGCCAGATTGTGCAGTTCAACAGCCACGCTTTATGAATTGTCCTTTCCCACTTCCATTTGCCACTGTGAATGCAGCATACTGTCCACTTGCAATGACGTCCTCTTCAGCAGGACAGCCTTCTGGCGCAGGAGCACAGAAAGAAATGTTAGCTACTGTTTGAATATATCATCTGTGAAATTATCCTAAATATTATAATGATAGGTCATTTTAGTAACATAAGGGCATACAAGGGAAAAAGCCAGAAATTAAGCATAGGGCTAGCATTATGCTATTACCTATGCTATTAGCCATAATGAATTTTACACTCCTTACACTGTCCAGCTCAGGTTTTTGCCACAACTGCGCACTCTCTTTGTTAACATCTGTGTGCCAGAATAGAAAATAACTGTGAAGCAATTTAATTATGAAAATGTTCTACAGTCCATTTTAAAATGTTCTTTTAAAATGAAAGCTCTCTCCATTCAGACAATTGTTTTAGCTCATCTTATCAGAAATGATCTCCGTCCATAGTATCACACAGCAGTTGGTTAGTTGCAGAGAATAATACCAACAAACAACAGCAAAGACAGTTGTAGAGTTCAAATACAGAACTGAACTGAACAACAGCTGCTGCAAAGACAACAAGGTCACTAACACTTGTAATTCATTATCCATGTTGTTTCACCACTGGTAGTCAAGGCTGATAACAGCCAATCAGGGAGCGACCGTGGGTCATCATTTCCAAAGGTCTCTGTTTTTTCAGACAACAACACAACCCCAGAGTTTTCAAACTAAAACAAGTCGAGCAGCGTTTCTGAAAGTTCACATTTTAGGGGATCAAAAACTCTGCAGTTGTGTGGATGTCAGCAGTACAAAAGAGATTTGTTTTAAAACTAAAATGTATTAGTGTGGATGTAGCCTGTAACACTTCCTTAGAGATCCCTATAAAGTTGACTTCTGCATCTACATGAGATCAAAATCTTGTCGGTTGTTTGCTCTGCATTTTGCAGCTTTTCTCGGTTGATCTGAAGGGACACGTTGATTAACCTCAGTTGGATCTTGGTAACCACGGTGTTCAGTAGATGTGTCCTATAGATAGCCCACAGATATGTGATGGCTCATTGCCTTCCCTCGGGTTTTGTTTGCCGATATAAAGCAGAAGGCCTCCTACGATGGTGTGTGTGGTGTTTTCAACAGCTGATTAACCTCACTTGGATCTAAGCGGCCAAAGAGCTAAGTAGGCACACTTCTGATGTGGTGCTCTCTTTGCCCTCACAGTACTTTAATTCGTTGGACTGGGTTTAGCAGCTATTGAGCTAAGTGGAAGCATTTCTTGGATGGTGAGTAGAAGCTTTGGAGTCATTGTGGAGCTGCAGAGGATTAGCTGATGGCAGTGTAACGACAGATGCATCTCTTGGCCTCAGTGAAGACGATCTGCATGGTTCACTGAGCTAAGACCACGGAGAGCAGGCTCAGGAGGGGAGTGCTACAATGGCATTAGCAACACAGGCTGCTGTGGAGGGAAATATATAGGCTACTATCGGGAGATAAACCTCAGTGGGTGGAGCTGAATCACGGCAGCAGTTTTTTTTCTGTTTAGTATTGTGTGGTATCAATGGTGCTTAACATGGACATAATTATTGTTGAAGGAATTATTAGCATATTCTCAGACTAGAACAAGAACTAGATCTACTAGAACAAATTACATCATTTGCAGCATGCTGCATGTCACCATCCCAAGTCAATGGACTGCACACACACACACACACACACATACACACACACACACACACACACACACACACACACACACACACACACACACACACACACACACACACACACACACACACTGACCTCCTCACCTTTCCGCCTCAGTGCTCAAACAGCCTTTTGTTCTCTAAACTGACCAATGACACGGCCATTGTCCATCTGTCAGCCAATCACAGCTTCTATTGTGATGCAAACCAGCCAATCACTGTGCCATATGTACCCAAACTGGCCAATCAGCTGACACTACCCACGACTGGCTTTACGCCACACCCACTTCTGTCTGTGGCACACACAACACACACACACACACTGAATAATTGAACTCTCCTCCTTTCACTTTCTTTTGTTTCACTGTACACGTGTGTTTGAGCTGCACATTTTGTAAACTGTGTGTGTGTTTCTGTGTTTATTTCCTGACCTTTACTGCTACATCAGTTCTGACCTTTTTGATGGCAGTGTGAGTGAGCGTTCACCGCTTTTATCTGACACACTAAGAAGAGAGAAATGACAAAAAAGGGTCAAATGCTCTGTTTGTGTTGTCCCTGTTGTTTACAGGTGACATTTTCTCATATTTCTCTAAAGCAGGCCTTATCTTGAGACTGAAACAGGAAACCGACATCACTGAACCAACTGCTGGTCATATTTCTCTCAACAAATAGTCCCAGGCAGCAAAGGAGACATAGGAAGTGAATTTGCATTTCAACCACAAAATGAGTGGAGACTGATAAAATTGTGAAATCTGGCATTTCTTCTTGATAAAACAACAATTTTTAACATCAAGAGTCAGACTTCCTGTGAGTAAAAAATCCAGTTAGTCGTCTGGGAAACAGCTCGTGGTGCTCACAGGAAACGCATCATCACAGCACTTTCACAAATGTACACTCTGAAGTTTTTATGTAAACACTGTGATATTCTTACCTTAGACATAGATAAGTATCCAGAACCCGAATATCATTATTCAATATCTAAAACATGTCTCAGACAAAAGAAAAAACTTTGGTCACAGTCAGAGGATCAGAGGCTCTGTGGCGCAATGGATAGCGCATTGGACTTCTAGTTAAACACAGGAGAAGTGATTCAAAGGTTGTGGGTTCGAGTCCCACCAGAGTCGGCCTTTATGAAATCATCTGACCTTTCAGACACTTGATCCACACTGTGGTGGACCTGAAAGGACCTGAAGCATAACATAAATACTTCAGTGAACCACACTGTGTGGTTCCACACGGTGACATGTTTCTTCATCACCATGAACACTTCACCCATATAGTTCACTTTATCAGTCTCACACACACTGTCCTGCTGCCCCAAATACTAATGGTGGGTTAATACCAAACATGGATTAATCCGCTGCTGAAAATAGTCCCCAACATACGTATTATTTCCTCCTCTTTGAATACATTTGGTAAAAAAAAAACAAAACCCACAGTGTCCAGCTGTGATGTAAGAAATCAATGTTTTTAAAGTTGAAACCATATATTTGTTCAAATCTTCAGTAGGAACCAATGGGCTTGGAGCTTAGCACCATAGACAGGGAAATTAAGTCAGAAACTATCAAGAGACAGATGAACACAGTGTTCATTTTTGACAATTTCATGGGATTTGTTAACAACAAATCCCAACAAAAATACAGAATAAAATAATGTTGTTTGAAAAGAGTCAAGTTATTCAAAAAGTCCAAATCACTTTAGTCCCATCCTACGTGTGTGTGTGTGTGTCTGTGTGTGTGTGTGTGTGTCTCCTGGTGAAAGCAGAGCTCAGCCTTCAGCTCTGTAGAAACCTGCAGGGGTCGTTTGATTCATCAGAAGTCATAAAGACGGGCGGATCTAGCGCAGGAAGAAAAATCCTGCAGAGTTGAATTAAATCAGGCGCGCCAGATGAGAGATCACATTATTCAGAGAAAGACTTCTGTACCGCCTCAGGTGGCGAACAGCATGGCGGGAGGGAGGCTGTGAGGTGCACGTGTGTGTGAATGAATGTGTGGTGTGTCTCCTGTGGGCTGTGCATAGCAGTCAAGGTCGGACAGTTGTCTAATGACGGTCTAATGTGTGTGTGTGTGTGTTTGTGTGTGTGTGTGTGTGTGTGTGTGTGTGTGTTTGTGTGTGTGTGTGCCAGACAAAGAGCCAACAGTTGAATGTTTCCCTGTTGTTTTAAAATCCCATTATATTATGATGTTGTTGAAACCTGTGTGAAGAGTGTGAGGCAGGGGACTGCAAAGAGAGAGAGGCAGGTAAAGAGTGAGACACTCAGAGGAAGGATGGTGCACTGGTTCGAGAGAGGACGACTGAATGAAGGATAAGTCGATGAAAAGATAAGAGAAACAGAGAAAGAGGACTGGGAGACATTACATAATGGTTTTACCAGCCATCTGTCTGCTCTGCCGTCTGCACCGCCGCCTGCTGGTCAGACCACAGCGCTGCAGCTCAACCACACAGCTGTGAATATTCAGTCAGGGTCATTAATATGTATAGACGCTGACAAATTAAAGGGAATACCTGAATAAATCAGAGGAGAACCATAATGAATGCAGATGCCACCACACAGGTGCACTGCATGGTACAATATGCTACAGCCCTCACAGTCATCCAATTCTGGAGCCAGGTGAACACCTTTGGGATATTTTGGACCAACATGATAAACAGTGCTCTCCACCACCATCATCAAAACACTAATGAGGGGATATTTTCTGGAAGAATGATGTTCATCCTCCAGTAGAGCTCAAAGGTGTGGAGAACGAAAGCTAACGGGCACTGCAGCTGTTTTAGCAGCTTGTGGTGGCCTGTCATTCCACCAAGACACTTGATGTTGTTTTTTCCTTTCTTTTTTTTTTTTCCTTTCTCTTGGTAATGTGCTACTACAGTTGCCAACCAAATATGCTTTGATTTGTAAACTGTGTAATGCCTAATTGGTGATTGTGTGGCTGGAGGATAAAATGATTGTCACTGTGATAAAGTTTTAGAGTTGTAAACCCTCTTATAGTATCGCTGTGCATCTGATAAACCTTCAAAGTGATGGACCCATTACTCTGACTGTCCGGGTGTCAGTGGCATTTTCAATCACATAATGATAGCTAGTAATTGTCACTGCCACTAGATGTCGCACTAGACCACCAGCATCTCAGACCAACACAAACACTTCGTCAGCCACCTCTCAAGCCTCTGTGTTCAGGCCAAGGTGTTCAGAAGCTCAGTTAAAGCGTCACTAAACACACAAAAAGACGCAGAACTGAATAAAATTACCCTGGCTACACAAGAGCCAACAAAAAACAGTCTGACCACAACCATTAGCCCATGCTAGCCTTGATATGCTCCACAGTTAGCCAGCTGGCGATAGCAATATTTCCCAAACACATTTGTAATATGCTATCATGCTAATGTAGCCATCACTAATGAAGACAGACATGTAACATTATGTAGCATCACTTGGACATGGAGGAGAAGAAAAGCCAGCTCTGGGTCAAACTGGAGCCCTTTAGCAGCTCGTAGGGTTCTCCATCGTGGTAAAGCCAGGCCAGTTTTGGCCCCCTCAGTTGAACTGGCAAAGAAATTCAGCCTTGGACTTATCAGCTGGGACCGGCCAAATGAATGACTCTGATGGAGCTGGTAAAAACTTTATAAACTTTATGGATATTTTGACAGTAGTCCCCATGGCCAGTCCGCCTGTGCTTTGGTCTGATCTCTTTCTTTGCCAGAGGCCCTTTTAGCTGAGTGGAAGAAATTCTGGAAGGTCGCTTTCACTTGAATGCACTTTGCCATTTCATGCACGCGCTGCCATCCCTGCTACCAAAACAATGAATGGAGGTGTGACTTTGTTCTCTTACTCCACTATATCTTTATATAGAAAGTAGTTGTTGCTGCTGTATTATTGTTTATAATCTCATTTACAGAACCTTTAAGTCTGAGTTTTCCACCTGTGTCTAAAGTTCTTTATTTTTACTTTTTACTTCACTTTTCTCACCAGTAGTGCTGTTTTATCAACATGAGGAAACAATTTAATAAGAGTATCTGCACGGTCACAAAATGTTCACATTGACTGTATCTGGAATATTTCAGTCAACATATGTCTGTTGTTTTCCTATGAAATCCACTCATGGCAGCTAAAGCGCGACTGATGTATTTATGGTTCTGTAAATGTGACAGAGCAGATTTTCAAACCAAACCAATACAACTCAAGAATCTGCATGTAATTCATTTGAAACCAATCCAGAGTCCAGATTTCCAAACTCTCATGATTTGTGCCCACAGCAGTTTTCAGTCTGATGCCAGCCGGACAACTGCAGTCCCAGTCTGAGGACACCTCATTCAGAAACTAAACTCCTGATGGTTTCAGAAGGAAGACCAGAATGATCCTCTATCTAGCTGAGATCTAGATCAGCTGATCTGACCGGTTGATGGCGGGGAACATTATTCTCTTCTCTTTTTATTGACTGATCTTTATCAATAAAAAATTCTTTCTACTCTTAACATTATGTCCTCTCTCCTTCAGTTTCCCTCTCTGTCTCTTTCTCTCTCCTGTCCTCTCAGGATTCACTTCATCGCTGTGTTACATCAGTCTGCACAAGACTCAAACCTCCAACTTTCCCTCCTCACTGTTTCTCCTTTAGTCCTTTTGTTTCACATCATTGAAATCCAAACAGTTACCTCATGTAAGCTCTGAGCTCTGGAGATGGCAGTGTCAGTGTCAGTCTGTCTCACCGGTTGGTCCACCACTTCAGTCCAGACTGAAACATCTATCACAACTATTGGATGGATTGCTTTCAGGTCATTAGATTGTGATTTCATATATTAATGATATTCCCCTCACCTTTACTGCTAAATAACATTTAACTCAAAGCAACACTATGCAGAGCCTCAAAGAACCACTAGCATTGCTATAAGTCATGTTGAAAAAGGTTTTTAAACTTTAAGGCTTTGAAGACAGAAAACTCACTCCTGATGGTTGGTGCAGAAATTATGGTAGCAAATTAAAACCAGGCAAAAGCTCTAGTACAAGACTTTGTTGATTTCATAGTTTCATTCAGGTTTGTGTGCAATAAAAGTCCCAGAAAGCTACAGGTGGTTTATTTTAATCTATGTTATACTGATTAACCCCTTTTCAACTGCCAATTCCACTGGCAGACTTTACCTTTCAGTTCAGATTGACGACACACACAACTGCAACGAGCAACGCACTTAGAGAGCACACACACAGATGCAGGGGGGAGAGAGTGATCTGCTAGCCGCCGTGCAAACTGGTAAAATGGATCATTCATGTCTCATTCCCAAGTTGGGGCTTCTGTAAAAGTGTCTTAGTCACTGTGTGAGAAGCTTCGATATGTGATTGTGTGTTTTTAAAACTTATTTTGGGGCTGCAGCTCACTCTTTCATGCCCGAGCGCAGTGTAGCTGCAGTGTTTCTGGTTTAACAGTATCACTCTGGGCAGGTGACAGGTGTAATCACAGTGTGTGTGCTCTGACAGATGTTATAGCAGGAAAAGGGGCAAAAAGGTGTTTACCAGGGTGCTGTGTTTACATCAATGCCTTTTGGAGCTGGAGCCAAGTACTCACGTCTACTGCAGAGTCATTTGATCCGGGTGTGAATGCAGATTGTTCCCTTTTCCATTGCCAACAAAAGCCCCATGTTAGAGGGCCTTTGCAGATTTTGGAAAAGGGGCTTCAGTGTTGTCAACCAATCACTACTGACCAGTATTGAAGACCATCAACAGTAATAAAACTACACAAAAAAACAGCACTGAGGCCCAAACGAGATGTACTGGACAGTGTGAAAACGCAGCCCAAAGAAACACCACATAACACTGAAACCAGCCAACAAAGTATGGGGATCAAGCCCAAAGGCCAGAGTAATGACACCCAGCCAAAAACCAGTGAAATGTCTTGACATTAAAACGCTGCACTGAGCAGACACAGTATTGAAATGCTGCCAAAAGACAGCGGATGTGAGTAGCGAAACCCAGCTGACACACTGAGTGGACATAAAACGAGGGATGAACAGTCGCCTAAAGACACAGTCGTAGCAGAATTGAGATGCGTCCAAAAAGCCCTGAGAGTGAACTCCCGCTGTGCTTACTAATCAGCTACAGTACATAGGGCGAGTCAGACAGACAGTGAACCAGCCAGACAGAGAGAGAGAGAGAGACTGACAGAGAGCAGAGAGGGAGAGGGGGCTGGATGTCTGGAGTGTGGCTCAGCGAGCAGTCTGGGCCATCACAACATTTTGCTGATTCATGTTGAGAGAGACGAGGCAATGAGAGGCGAACTGAGAGTCTGACAGAATAATCTGAAGGGTTTTAGTCCAACACACACCTGAACACACCACAGCTTTACAGCAGTATATAAGCACCAACACACTGAGAGAATAATATTTTTTTTTTTTAATTTTTTTATTTTACACTCTTGGTGACACTGATTCCTCTGAAGCTGCATAAGATAGATCCTTCACTAGTATTAGCTGACCCAAACCCAGACCATGTTATTGGAGGCAGAGTCACCCTGGATTTCCTTCCTCACTCATTTCAGAGAGAAACAAGGCAAGATGTATGTACTTCCTGTCACAAATGAACTCTGCCTCCTCCACCTTGCACAGAGTTAAGTCGGGCTGACTCTCCAATATCCAGGCAGTTTGAAGGAGGGGGTGGGATTGGCCAGTCATTGAGGAGATGTTTATATTCCAGTTTATGTATTGTTTGATAAAATGATACAAGCAGCAGAGAAGTATGGAAAGCCACAAAGGCCAAAAACATGTGAGAGCAGCATCTGAAGGAGTGGTGTTAAATTTATAATCATAACTAACAGCTCCTGCAGTGTTTAATCTGCCCTCACTATTTCCTGTCTCACCTGCTTTTTGCAGAGTAAATTTCACCATGAAATCTGGTCTGACTGCAGCTTCATCCTCATATTAACTAAAGTTATTCCACCTGTTTCCACCATGACCTCTGACCTTTGACTTATTTTTTAAACTTCATGGCACTGACTGTCAGCAACAAGTAACAAGCTCTAAAAGGAATTCAGTATTCAGTGTAAATTCCATTTCAGTTCATATAAAGAGCTTTGTGTTTAATTAAAGGGAGACAGAGATGGTTTCCCATTATTAGCCTTGACTAGAGTCCTGCAGTCAGACCACAGCTGGAGCTGAATATGGACAAGTGTGATGATGATGATGATGATGGGCAAAAATACAATTCAATATATACAAAGAATAAAGTTTCCACCAATAAATGAATAAAGAAAAATAATCCAATGAATTTCTCAACTTCAAAGATAATTGTTAAGAAACTACAGACCCATAAATAAGTTTTAACCATTAAGTTACATATATACATTAAAACATTGAGCACAATTTAAAAAATATATATAGGAGTTCAAAACTGTGCTTTGAAGTTCCTTGTCTCCTGACATTCTGTGTAATACTGTGTATTTCACTGCCACTCTCTCTCTCTGATGTTTGACCTCTTCCTGTTTGCTTTAATGTTTGTACACTGAGCTGAGACCTGTGCACTGAATGAAAGGGACCTGAAGTGTGTGATATTTAAATGTGTGAATGTTCAGGGCATTCTGCTCCTCAAGCTTTAGTCTGAGGATGTTTGATAAGTTGCTGTAGTTTCTTTTATTTTCTTTTCATGTGCGTTAACGATTGATCAGATCAGAGAGAGTTTAAAGAGAGGACGCTGATTGATCTGCGACTGATCACCTATTGATCTTCCCTCAGAAATCAAACTGAGCTAACATCACTTCAAGCTCACAGGATACCAAAGAGGGTGGACACTCATTCAATACAACATCATATCTATAGTTAATAGTTTTGATGTTTTGCCATCTTTTAAAGTATTCTTCAGTTTTGACAGTGAAATAGCAGAAGATTTCATTTATCCCTTATTGTACCATTAGTTGACATTTAAATGATAAAACAAAGACCAATGCAACTGTTGTGATTTAATGAATGAAACTCATTTAGGCCTCTGTAGGCTAAGATGTTAAGTGTTAGTAAAGAAAAACTTAAAATACATAGGAAAGTGTTGTGGTTTCACCATGGTAAAAATACTGAACTTCTTCCTGCTGCAGGTGACACAACCACTTCACTATTACCACTGCCACTAACATCACCTGAGCTGCAGTGACAGGTGACATAATGGAGCCTTTATTAAAATATTCTTCTTTCCTCAGGACAGACAGTCAGTTTCATTGATTTTTACACAGTTTTCAGACAGTTTGGTTCCCTGCAGGTTTTCAGACTGAAGCTGTTCAGACCAACAAACAGCTCAGTGAATCCTGTCGTTTCTGCTCTGACTTCCTCCGTTTGTCTCATAGAGCTGTGATGTGACAAAGATCAAAGCTGCATACTATCACATAAACTTCTCACAGCAGGTCTGTGTGTGTGTTTACAGGAACTCTGTTTTCTGAGCACAGCCTGGAGTGTGGCGCCACCTGCAGGACCCCCCTCACCCTGCAGATCATTCTCCCCCCGAACTGAACCTGCAGGAAATATTTCATCCCGAACAGAAACATACAGCACCACACGTCCAGACCACACTGGCCTGTATGAAAGCACGAAGTTCGATTGTTTAAACACAACTTCTGCATCGACGCACAGTGACGACGGCAGATAAAACGATATGAACGTCATTTTCAGGAGACAACGTCTGTGTAGGTCAAACAATGTACTGTACAAACAACAGTGAGCTACACTTTGTCTCTGAAAAAGAAGTGAGGAAAATAGCTATATGGTTCAACACTATAAAACAGAGTTCATACACTTAAATAAAAAATAAAAATAAACTAAAAAAAATAAGGAATTAATGGGGATTGGAATAAAACTGAAGCCGAACTATTAATGTAAAAGTATTTCTGAATTAATGCCTCAACAGAGCTGCACCTGGATTTCGGCCCAGTGTTTGTGTCTCTGAACTGTAATAACAGCAGGATAATTAAGTTGTTTGAAGGAAAGTGAAAGTCAACAGCTGAGAACATGATTTAATGGACAAAAACACTTTACACATTCAGTCACATCATCTCTAAGTTCAAAGGATCCGAGGGTTCAGAGGTCAAATCAAAGTCCAGATTTCCTCTCATCTCTGACTGAACCTGCAGCATCAAACACTGATGGACTGAATTCAACAATCTCATTAGCATATTAAAGAGCTGTCGCGGTTTTGATGGCCGCTTCAGACTCCTGCTTCTGTTTAAAACTGGACACTGGACTCTCGCAGCTCAGAGGCCGCTGGGACAAGCTCCTGGAAACTTTGTGGATCTTGGAGTTGGATCATGGCCGGAAGCAGAGTGTCGGACTTCAGCATCGAGCGCATCCTCTCCCCGCAGCTCGGACACAAGTCGCCGGTGATGGAGTTTCCACCGGACGGATATCTCCAGGAGATGCCCGGCGGATTTTGTCTGGACTCTGGGAGCCACAGGCCTCCTGCGCCGGTCCCAGTACCAGCGCCAGTGCCGGGCTGCCTGCAGTGCCAAGGGATGAACTTTGCAGAGGTGCTTTGCCCGTACGGAGCCGGCTTCCATCGCACAGACTTCAGCAGCATTTACTTCAGCGGCCGGGACCCTGCAGGTTGGTGCTCTACCTGTGAAGCTTTAGAAACTTTTCTTGATTCAATTTAGGTTTCAATCAAACAGATCAGATTTTCACTGATTTTAAAGCCACGTCTACAGTAATAGATATAATACAAACCCAATATTATTTATTCTGTTCACTTGACTAACCATTAAACGGTCTTTTTATTTAACTAGATGCTCAGCAATTGCCGAGTTACCATGGCTACCACCCCGCCGGAGCGTCTGCGCAGCCGCAGCCGCAGCCGCAGCCGCGGCAGAGGGCCCGGATGCGCACCGTGTTCACCGGCAGCCAGGCCGCGCAGCTCGAGGCGCTGTTCGAGCTCACCGACTACCCGGGGCCGGAGGCGCGCGCCGCGGCGGCGAGCAGCACCGGGCTGAGCGAGGAGACGGTCAGGGTGAGTCGGGGGGGGGCATTTTCTTGGTCCTGTCACTGGGCTGATTCAGTTTCCCTTTCTATATCACTTTTCCCAACTGATTTGAACAGTAATGATTTACCACTACACTGCATTGATTTTTGTTCAAAGCAACGCACAATATTTATTTCAATATCTGTTGTAGTTTAAAGAACAAAGGATGAGGTGATAGGTCCCCACACTGCACTCAGAGCCAGAAATGTTGCACATGTGACAAACATCATTTATATGATTGTTGTGAACATTCATTTGGTTCATTCTGTTTTCAGTGTCCTGTTTAAGAACATGAAACTAAACCTCTCATCTCTCTGTTTCTTTCCAGGTGTGGTTCAAGAACCGCAGGGCGAGGAGGAAGCGGCAGTGCAGTGGGTCAAAGGTCAAATGCCCCTCCCCTCCCCCCTACAGTGGCGAAGAGAAGAGGACCTTCACCTCCTTCCTCTGAACCTGACAGACTGTCCACCTGCTGCTCACAGGTCAAACTCACTCACACTGCACTGATCCTGTGCAGGAATGCTGTCTTCACATCCCAGAGGTCAAAGGTTAGCTGACTGCATCCTGCTCAAGGGAACTTCAGCAGAGTGGGCACTCGCTGGATTGTCCTGTTACAACAAATGTGTAACCCTAACCCTAACCAAAGCTGCTGTGATGAGACTGTTGGTGACCCAACATCACCTTTTTATTGTGGTGATACATTCAGGTGCTGCTGGGGACGTTAGACACCTCAGACATCACTCTCTGTGGTCAGTTGACTATGAAATGTTTAAGGAGGGTTGTTCAGCTGCAGCTGCAGTTTACTGCTAGTTTTAAATTATTTAGTTTTTCTATGTAACTTATCGAAATGAGTGTGTAAAGATATTATGTGTAGTTTTTAAACACAAGCACCATTTGTAACCTTGAGTGGTTTCATTAAAAAAATTAATGCAGTTATATGAATCCTGTCCTGTATTTGTTTTTATTATGTTTCAGATGTGTGTATGTTTCAGAAACACATATGAATCACAACAACATGATCTCTAATGAACTTTGTTCAGAAGCTGACGAGAAAAAAACATTTAGAACTGTTTTAAGATTTGACCACTAGGCTTCAGTATTGAACATGTTTTATTATTTTGTTTTCTCTCAAGGCGAGAAACAGCGTTATATTACCAAGTTCATTTATTCAAATATTGAATATACAAAAAAATTGTTATGAGGTACTTGTACTTCAATTTTTCATTTTATGCTACTTTATATTCATTCACATAACTTCAGACAAATATTTTCTACTCCACTTCATCTGGCAGCTACACTGTCAAGAAAAAAAATAAATATTCCCTTGTGTATTAAAATAATTTAGAAATAATAACAGGTACTACATCTATATTTTACATTTTCATGGGCTTACCCTTTTCTTAACACATGCTTCATGTGCTTCAATTTGGTTCGAGCTTCACTTATTTGAAAATAAAAAACACTGTGTTAGCTTATTATAATTGTCCTTTTTCTCAACAGTATTTTCCCAAGAGTTCAGGTACTTTTATGCAGTTTTAACTTTAAGAGAAAAACAAGTAAACAGGGCCTTCACATCACCTCTGTCTTTCAGTCTGCACTTAATCTGACGCTTAAGAGTCAGTACTAGTAGTTTAAAAGTAAAATATTTCCTAGATTGGATGATTTTACACATTCACAGGAAAGAAGTTTTGCATTTGACTTAAGAAAGTAACATGTGTTCCACACTCCTACTTCAGAAACAGTTCGGAAAACAGGTATCAATATGTTCAGATAAGAATTTCTTATTCAAATTGATGGTCCTCTGTTTATTTTGTATATGAAAGATATTTGTAAGGTTTAAATTATACTTGAATCCACCACTTATGTCAAAGAAAAAAGTTGAAGTCAATTACTACAGTATAAAATTTTGGATAGTGCATTAAATCAGGTTTTATTATACTTAACTGTGTAATTATGAATCAAAATAAATTTTAAGCTTAAACTTAACCTAAAATATTTTCAGTGAGTAGAAGCAATGGACAGGAGAGGTAGAAAAACAACATCAAATTCTTTATTATATTCATAGAGTTGTCACTGTTCTTATTAGAAGCATTTCCATGCTGATGAGAAGAAGATACACATATTGAAAAACCCAAATCAGAAAATACTGAGAGAAAGTTACAGAGAGAGAGAGAGAGAGAGAGAGAGCATGCAGTGAGTATCTGTTAAGATGAGGACGTCCGATGCTCGTTCTCCCGTTTCCCCTTTAACGTCCGTCGACTTCAAACACTTTCAAAACAGGAGTGACTCACACACATGGACTGTAACCAAGCACAAAGTAACACACACACACTACAAAACCAGAGAACAAAAAGTACACTTTGTGAAGTTATCAAAATATAGGCTATATACTGTATATTATTAAGACTTATTAATGTTAAAACAACCAGTGCTGAGTTAGTTTCTATGAGAACGAGTTCAACATTATATTCTCAGACACATACACCGATCGATTATAGAGGATTTACAGGACCAACCACTGGCTGTGAGTGTTTTAGCCTATCAACTAAAAAATCACAAACACTTTCCATTCCTGCTGATCATTTCCCAAACCATCTATCCATGTTTGATTATCTTCCTCCCTTCTTCCATGCAGCCATCTGTTTCAGTTCCTTTCTATGAAAACCAACTCACAGAGACTTGAAACTCACCACACAGAGAAAATCCATCAGTCAAAAATGTAGTTCATGTCGAGGTTATGTTACCATCAGGTTGTAATGCAATGGCAGCCATTTTCAAAACTCTCCTTTCTGACACTTGAAAGTTAAGAGCAGGCTGCTAGTGACGGGGCAAACAGAGCTGTCTGAAGCAACAAACCACCATGAAGCAGCTGTGCTGAAAATACTGTCGATACTGGTTAACTCTTGGTGCTGTATTTCTATAAAAGGGTTAAATCCAAGAACATCATGATACAGTGAGTCAGAACATTAATGAAATCACTGCTATCATTATTGATATTGTTATATGTTTATTATAAAACCATTCACGTTTATCTGCACAGCTAAGACAGATACCACAACCCTGGACATTTCATCAAAAAAAGGAACTGCGGTGTTAAGTGTCATTCGAGGGGCCATTTCTTATGTAGCAGATTGTCATACATAACAGTTCATCTGAGTGTAGAGGGTTTAGGTATGTCTGCACGAGTGAATGGATGTCATATAGATGAATGAAATGGTGTGTATTGACAGAAATTGGTGCATTAACATGAAATTTCATTCTGCCAGAGGCCTTGTTTGTGGTGGTCATGTGATTCTGTGACATGATTTTTGTTGTGTTGAAGGAGACATCTGTGATACTGGGTTCAGATGGCAGCCTGTTTTGATTATAACATTAGTACCGGCAGCAGTTGAGCAACCTTTCTGATGCATGCGATGTCCAAATTCACAAAATCTGTATTTGTATATTGTTCATGGATTGATTTTCTGATAACATGGCAGCCAGCAATCAATTCTCAGATGTCTTGTAAACACTATCAGGTGGAGTTGAGACAAATAATATAAAGGGGACTAGATTTAGATACATTAATGAAAAGTCTTTCTTATAAACAAACAGGAACCGAGGGCTTGTGGGAAACGATGAAGTAACTCTAACAGCTAAAGGAAGGCTTTGGAAATGGTCAGCAGAAATAAGAAGTAAAAAGATACAATAGCTTGTAGTTAAAGAGCTAAAACAGGCACACCCCCTATAGCTCTTTAAATGGAGCAAATCAAATAGAAATGATGTAATGAGAAAGCTTACATAATATTTTGTTTATAGTATGAATAACCAGTGGATCACAAGTGACATTTAGTGGCCAAACCAGAGAAAGCTCCACATTTACACAGTAGTCAGAACACGATGTTCGAACCAACAGAAGCTTCACTGGGACACACTGACTGTACTGTACGTTTACGGTACGAAAACAAACTTCCACCATCACTGTTGTCCACTAACGTCAATGTTCACCTAAGATGGAGTCAGCAGATCCTGACTCTGTGGAGTTTTAGCATTGCACAGCGTGTTGTAGTAGCTTGTTTGTAGCGACACATTTCCTGTGTGAAATTCTAAACAGATGTAAACTACAACACAAGTTAATGTCGGTTCATCTTTTGTTTGGTTTGGGTGGATGGCAAATATGAATGAGTGATTTTTTAAAGAGTTTTTAAGTACATTTCTACAACTGGAAAGCTGCTTAAAACTATTCAAGTGTTTCCAAACAAGGCGAAAACCCTAGATTTGCCAACTGACTGTGATTTTTTTCAACCAGCTCTTTTCAATGCCAGTTCTTTCCATTCAGCTGCAAGTGCTGAAACATCTGCAGCTTAACAAGCTGACAAAACCAGGTAAACTACAGACTGTCAGGCCGAAAAACACCTTGACATGAGGGCTACCAGGGCTGTGGTTTGTGTCACATAACTCAACCTACAACTCGCAGTTGTGAGGTGGATGACATTCTTCTTGAGCTCTAATCTTTTGCTATCTCATGTAGCAGCAACACTCAGAGCTAAGTTTTGAGTTTGAGCAGAAACGAAAAGCTTTGGCCTGACTAAATTCTGCAGCTGGTTTGAGCTAAACTGAGCGCTGTAGTTATCATTCGTGTAATGTTGAAGCTGATTCCATGGCAACAAATAGAACAGTTATCAACAGCAGTGTGCAGAAGCAACCACAAAGTGTTTCCTTCAGCCGAGGCTGCAAAAGACGAGAACAAAGACCAACCAAGAAAAACTTTCCACAAACCGACCAAACCCAGCAGTGTTCAGTGTTTACTGTCTGGATTCTGTGAATCCACACAGACACAACCAGAGTTAGGAAGTTCCCCACTGGACACCTCCAGACACTGGTGGACTCAAAAGTTCAATAACCTATTCTGTAAATTCAAGAATTCTTGTTTTTACAGGAATATAAACTGTTCAGTAAAAAAAAAGATTTAAAAAAATATTTTATAAAGACTGCAGAGATGTGTGGAATGTGTAAACTGAATGTAACTTAAGAGTTATACAATACTAGAAATACTATATAATACTATAACTATGTAAAAAGCAAGTAAAAGTTACACATTTTACAGTTTTACAGCTCTGGAAACAAAGTTGCATCACTGAGATCTAAATATTCCATCTAAAGAAGAAGACTGATGCGTGGTGGATTTGTTAAATAAGGAGAATTAGTGGGAATACAAAATTCAGAGGTAAAATATAATCTGGTTTGAGCTGTAAAATACAAACTACATCTGTGTAAATAAATGTCAACAATGACTGATGGTCATGAAGTGAAGATGTGACCTGTAAAACATGCAGAACATGTGATGTCATCCATAGATAATAGAGGACGGACTTTGGATTTCTATAACTGGATGAGCGTATTGTCTGTTTTTGAGTAAAACTGACTCTTGATACTGTGGCCACTTTTCTAAGAGAGAAAGTGACAAATCAACAACAAAAATCCCACTGGCTCTTGTATTTTTGAGTCTACCAGTCTCTGAGGTGTAAACACGCCTCCACAGACTGATTTCTTCTTCTTCTCTTACAGCATCTGAACATTTTTTGTGTCTTGCCCCCGGCAGCCTCGGCCATCAGAGTGTGAGTGTGTTCATCTCTCTGTATTAGTGTGCTTACAGAGTGTGAAGAGACATTAACACAGGAACCATTTCCACAGAGATAGGTACACTGTTTACATATTGCTGTTTTCAGTTATGCACATACTTCAAGAGAGATTTTAACATTAAGCACACACGTAAGTTTAGATTAACTTGTGTTTCTGTTGATGCTCACATTCACAAAAACTACCAAAGTCTTAAATGGAGAAAGAGGGATGGGGGGGTGGGGTGGGGGGGATTTTCCAGGTTTAAATTAAAAATGAGATCGAGGAGAGTAGTGTTTGATGAAAGGGCATAGTTGTACGTATGATTATTGTTAACAATATTTAACTCCAGAATAATAAAATCTGACATTATCTTTAAATGAAACTTGTTTTGAGATGCAAACCAGACAGTAGTAACACAAAAACATGAACACAAGATTTAACGGGGCTGAAAACACTTTGATTTGAACTTTTTTGATTCATAAGTTGCATCAAAGGGAAAAGATCATTTTGGGTCTGTTAGCAGTTTTGGTTAATGGCAGATTACAACTGCAGCTCTTTGTAAGATTTCTATTATACACTGTAATTTAACTATAAGTACATGGACTAGCGTTTGTGTTATGATTGATTAATGATGACAATTATTCTAAAGCATTCAGTTGCTATAATGTCTATCTACAGTACTTCATATATTACTGAGTGTTTTTTTGTTCAGAGGACTGAAGGTCCTGCTGTTTCCTTTGTGTTAAAATTTGTAGTTAAAGGGCAACAAGCACAACTTAAAGCTGCGCTTTATCTTTAAGATGTGTAGTTACATCAAATTCAAACTGTGGTAAAACGATGGCGTCCATATAGACCACAGAGCAACCATCCCTGCACGTGACAGATGTTTCATATAAACCAAGAACCATTTTTCTGTTTCACATCCCAACGGTGAAATTAGGCCTTTTGCATTCATCTGAGAGATAAAAAAACATAACTGACCATAACGCTTTGATAAAATAGCAGATAAACCCTGTTTTCAGTTTGACATCTGAGATTAAAACATGCAAGTGATAAAAGTTCCTCACAGAGAGTTAATAAGTTTTCCAGGATTGAGACCAGATCTGCAGCGCTAACACTACATGTGTAACCATGGTTCTCTGGCTCAAGGCTGCTCTCAGCAGAGACAGCAGCTGTTGGATGAAGCTCTTGGTCTCGGACGAGTACTGAGGAGGCAGCAGCCAGATCAGGCTCCAACACTACCAACGACTCCACATTCAAAACACTTTCTGCATTAGTACCCAAACATTTTGAGCCACGCAGAATCGATCTCACACGTTGCTGCATTTGGAAACGTGACACTTTATGTTGCAGTGTCAGGTCTTGCAGAGAACAAGACAAATCGGAACCTTTGTTCCTCCATGTGCTCTGTCATAACGGTCTCAGTTACTTCAGGACTCAGGATTTGTTTCCCAGGACTTATACAGTCATCGTTGTTTGCGTTCCGGTACTTATGCAGAGAATGTTTCTGGATTTATGCATTATTATGATTTATGCATACATCTGCAAACAGTAATCTATGAGTCAAAGCGTCATTTTCTTTTTTTTAGCTAACAGGTCTCAACCTTGACTGATACGTAGGTTTTTGACAAATTCATCTGGTGCTCAGTTAAAAATTTGGCAAGACCCAAAACAAAACACGTAGCAGCACAAACTAATGTTACGTAGTGTTTGTTATCCTTAGAGAAAGTAAACAGCAGTGTTTCTGCCCTGAATAAAGGTACAACATGGAAAAATACCAAGCTGGGACAATGGGATGATAAGACAAGTACAGAGATAGTTTTAGGGGAATTGCTTTAGCAAAGCTGTTTCAGTTTCATTAAAGGAATGCAGGACATTTTGATCAGATCCAAGGCACTATAGATTTTGCTATAGAACGGCTAAATTAGGAGGATTTGGGCTGAGCGTAAGAGAGAAGAGAGACGGGGTTTCACTACAAGAAGTTTGACCGGTGATGGTGATAGTCTGAGGAGACTCAGAGAGGACAGAAAAGTAAAAGATGGAGAGAAGAGAGAGCAGAGCGATCGATCTGGTGGAGGAGCAGAGGAAGAAGGAGGGAGGAGGGTTGTTAGGAATGCATCTCAGCACGCAGCATCCACGGGAACCAACAGCAGAACAGCAACCTGCAGGAGGAGAAGACAAGAGGAGGAAGAGGAGGGAGAAGGATGAGGAAAAAGAGGGAAGGCAGAAGAAGGGTAAAGTGATGTTAGTAAACCACAGAGTCAGAGTCTGGTTGGAACGCCTGGGAAAAGAGACAGATTCAGATTCACATGAGATATTCTATACTTTTATGGTTTTATACACACATTTATGCACACAGGAAAAAAAATGCTGTGTAAATGCCAAGTTTGAGTTACCATAGTAACCAATTTCTGACTTGTCAAAACTGTAAATGTCAACATTCAAGTCAAAATCAAGCCAAACATTTCTGACTTAGTGCTTCATAAAGAGAAATGACTGAAACAGCAAGTTGTGAACATAGGAACATTTCCCATCCCTACTTTAATTAACACAGAGGCGAACAGTTACCAGCTGAGACGCTGTGGCTGGCATTGTTTTCAACTCCAACTCAAATAATGTGGTAATAAATACCGAGTACTCATGCAATAATATCGTAATAAATACTGAGTACTCATGTAATAATGTGGTAAAAAATACTGAGTACTCATGTAATAATATAGTAATGAGTACTCGTGTAATAATGTGGTAAAAAATACTGAGTACTCGTGTAATAATGTAGTAATGACAACTAAGTACTCATGTAATAATATAGTACTGACCACTGAGTACTCATGTAATAATATAGTACTGACCACTGAGTACTTGTGTAATGATGGAGTAATAACTACGGCGAACTCGTGTGTCAGAAGGTCAACACGTTGACGGGCGTGGTGGTTGGTGTGATCTCATCACAATCTGGTCTCTAGTTTCACATTTGTTTTGAGCCACACTGAGAAGTAGAACAGAGTGATGGGGAGCAGATACCTGTGGAAGTGTCCTTCACTTTACAGCAGCCAGCACAGTTGTTTAGTGGTCTCTGATTTTCTTAAATTGTTGCAAATGTGTTCACTTAACTAACTGGATTATAGAAGCTTTCTGAAATAATGATGATTTCTTAAACATCATGTGCACATGAAACTACTGATCTGTAATCAGGGTAAAAGAGTAGAAAAATCTGAGTGACAGATTTCTGTGAGAAAACTTATGTAACATGCCTGAATTTCTGTACATGTGAGAATTCACAGACGGGGAAATATGACTGTAAATCAAAAGTCTGACTGAAACTGAAATATTGAGTAGGAGCTTCTAGGAGGCTGGGAAAGTCTGTTTTAAGGGTAAAAGGTTAAAAGTGTTGATAATGAATCAAATTAAACAGTTCACCCTGTAAACCTCTCTCATTATCTCAACACTTTGTCGTGAACGAGCCTCTTCTTTCCCTGCACCTGCAGAAAGCAGCGTCTTACATCATTAATACACTCAGAATGAACCGTCCAGTGGTCTCACCTGGATATGGAGCTCTCGGAGGTCAGGTCTTTAGGAGAACGCATTGTGTTTAACGTACGCTTGGGCTGTGACACTGCAAGACGCAAACAAACAGGCAGTATATTAATGATTGATCATTGGTTTAGGGGTAGACACACACCAATCAATTACCAGACAAGCATCAACACACAGCAAGTCCAGCATTACTCTAATAACCACTGATTTTTAATGGTGAAAAAAGCTGAACTCTCTATTGCACAGCAGTGAAGAAGCCTGTGTGTTCATACATCTACATACTGGGAACAAATGTTGAACGGAGGAAAGCTGGCTGCCATTTCTGTTGTTCACCTGATTAATGAGGTGAATTAGGTGAAGCCAGTTATCTACACTGGGTCACATGGCTTGTTTCAGACCTGCCTGATGCCTCTTGTTGTAAAACTGTGTCCAGTGGTGTCACTGTGCCAATAAGAACTGCTGAGAGAAAACCCGACATCTCCTTCAAAGCTTTGTCTGTTTGAAATGACAGTATGATGAAAGATACTTACTGGTGACCTGGTGGACTTTCTTCACCATGGAGTTGTCATTCTGTGAGCCGTCTTTAGGACCTCCAATTCTGGCAAGAAAAAAAAATCAACAATGAAAGGTGTTTTAATGATGTTGTTGAGGAGAACACATCATAATGAAAAACAAAAAAAAAAAGACAACAAATCCCATGATGGCCTGGTTTATTATGGAGGGCTACACAGCACCAGGCTTCCACTGATGTTAATGTCCTTCTGTATTTGATATTAAGTGATTAAAATGATCATGCACGTATTAGTTAACTAAAACTGATATAATCTAACGACAGACGCTAAATTAAAACAAAAATATTGCAGGTTTTTGTGGCGTTTTGAACATAACCTTACCTCTGGACGCGGGAGGGCGGAGCAAACACTCCATATTTGGGCAGGCAGCTGAAGTAACGGACTCCAAACACAGAGCCATCGTGTTTTCCTGTCGGCTGATCCAACTCAATACCAAACCAGTAACCTGCAGGGACACAAACGGCTCAGGTCACACGTGCCCTGCCTCTACTGGGGTTTGACCAATTTTCCTCCAGCTGCTGATCAGCATCTCAGCTCAAAACCCAAAATGTCTACGGCTACGGTAACGAAAAGATGATGTTCACGTGATTTTACCACTCAAAGACCTGTCCAATAGCTACAGTGTATCCGGAAAGTATTCACAGCACTTTACTTTTTCCACATTTTGTTATGTTACAGCCTTATTCCAAAATGGATTAAATTCATTTTTTACCTCAAAATTCTACACACAATACCCCATAATGACAAAGTGAAAAAAGTTTGCTTGAAATTTTTGCAAATATATTAAAAATAAAAAACAAAAAAAATCACATGTATATAAGTATTCACAGCCTTTGCCATGACACTCAAAACTGAGCTCAGGTGCATCCTGTTTCCACTGACCATCCTTCAGATGTTTCTACCACTTGACTGGAGTCCACCTGTGGTAAATTCAGTTGATTGGACTTGATTTGGAAAGGCACACACCTGTCTATATAAGGTCCCATAGTTGACAGTGAATGTCAGAGCACAAACCAAGCCATGAAGTCCAAGGAACTGTCTGTAGACCTCCAAGACAGGATTGTATCGAGGCACAGATCTGGGGAAGGGTACAGAAAAATTCCTGCAGCACTGAAGGTCCCAATGAGCACAGTGGCCTCCATCATCCATAAATGGAAGTAGTTTGGAACCACCAGGACTCTTCCTAGAGCTGGAAGCCCGGGCAATCTGAGCGATCAGGGCAGAAGGGCCTTAGTCAGGGAGGTGACCAAGAACCCGATGGTCACTCTGACAGTGCTCCAGCGTTGCTCTGTGGAGAGAGGAGAACCTTCCAGAAGGACAACCATTTCTGCAGCACTCCACCAATCAGGCCTGTATGGTAGAGTGGCCAGACGGAAGCCACTCCTCAGTAAAAGGCACATGACAGCCCACCTGGAGTTTGCCAAAAGGCACCTGAAGGACTCTCAGACCATGAGAAACAGAATTCTCTGGTGTGATGAAACAAAGATTGAACTCTTTGGCCTGAATGCCAAGCGTCATGTCTGGAGGAAACCAGGCACCGCTCATCACTTGGCCAATACCATCCCTACAGTGAAGCATGGTGGTGGCAGCATCATGCTGTGGGGATGTTTTTCAGCAGCAGGAACTGGGAGACTAGTCAGGGTGGAGGGAAAGATGAATGCAGCAATGTACAGAGACATCCTTGATGATAACCTGCTCCAGAGCGCTCTGGACCTCGGACTGGGAGAAGGTTCATCTTCCAACAGGACAACGACCCTAAGCACACAGCCAAGATAACAAAGGAGTGGCTTCGGGACAACTCTGTGAATGTCCTTGAGTGGCCCAGCCAGAGCCCAGACTTGAACCCGATGGAATATCTCTGGAGAGATGTGAAAATGGCTGTGCACCGACGCTCCCCATCCAACCTGATGGAGCTTGAGAGGTTCTGCAAAGAAGAATGGGAGAAACTGCCCAAAAATAGGTGTGCCAAGCTTGTAGCATCATACTCAAAAAGACTTGAGGCTGTAATTGCTGCCAAAGGTGCTTCAACAAAGTATTGAGCAAAGGCTGTGAATACTTATGTACATGTTATATTTTTGTTTTTTATTTTTAATATATTTGCAAACATTTTAAGCAAACTTTTTTCACTTTGTCATTATGGGGTATTGTGCGTAGAATTTTGAGGTAAAAAATGAATTTAATCGATTTTGGAATAAGGCTGTAACATATCAAAATGTGGAAAAAGTGAAGTGCTGTGAATACTTTCTGGATGCACTGTATATGGACACACGGACAAAAGATGCATGCTAATATACATACAAACAGCATGCTAACATGCTAACATTTAGTTATTCAGCAGCTTAGTTCACATTGAAACATACATTTTAACAATTATAAAGCTAAACAAGGGTAAAAGTGTCAATTTCCATTCATCCAGTAACACAGGAACAGTAACAACATCAACACAAACATATACCCACGTTTCTCTTCACACTCATGCTGATCCTCGGGATATTAATAAGACTCACAAAATGAACTCTTCTAATTTCAAGATGAAAACTACTGAACCAGGGTTTGATATACTCTATCAAAGTGAGAGACATGGATTTTGAATTGTCTAGCAGTGTTGCACATTAGCAAGCTAATAAGCCCGTCAAGCTACCAGAGTTACAGAACACAGAGAATCCAGTGAAAGCAGAGACCTGGAGCGAAGTCGGTCTTGCCGTAGAAGCGGACGATGCCATGCTTCTGTCCGGCCACCAGAACCTGATCTCCAACTTCCACATTCAGTCCTTCTGGATCCAGACTGGCCACTGACGACTTCTTCCTCTGGGCTGAGAGCACACAGGAAACACACTCACACTGACATTTACTGTACTGTAATGAATCTGTTTTAAAGGCATTTGATATGTGACATTTATTGGTTTTCAACAACATTAGAGGAACCTTTTTCTTTCTCCTTTTCCTTCTTCTCTTTCTCCTTCTTGGTCTTCCCAGCGAGGCGGGAGGCCAGGTCCATGCGGGGAGTTCGGGGGGTGGAGGTGACAGATGAAGGTGTCAGGTCCACAGCCTTGGAGATCTTTGACACCGGGGCAAAAATCCCTGCAACACAGAGGAGACAGACAGACACAGATCAACACAACTGTCCCACTGAAGAAGTGTGTCTGCACCAACTTCTGAGAAAAATGCCCGGATCTTTAGCTGCTAATGGAGTCGTTTCAATTATGTTTAAATTCCCACCTTCCTCTAATACAAGTGAATGGATGTAATAAGTGTTCAGAAGACAGCATCGTACAGCCAGAACACAGTGAGAGTCATGAGAAATTGGCTCATTAGCCAATCAAGAGCACATTGAAGGGAGGCTGTCCCTGTTTGTATGAAATTTGGTCGAATATTAGCAATTACCACCTCTGGTGGTGGAGTCCAGCGGAGAGCATGGTAGGTTAAACTGTAGGATGCTGCCACTTCTTATACGTACCATTGTATGTTTGTGTTGCTTTAACCCCCAGAGAAGCAGTAGACCTCTAAGTTTTAACCAAGCAGCAACCTGCAGGACTGAAAAATTAAGAGCTAAAAGCTGCAGTTCCTCTAATGACCACTAGAGTCTGGCTCCAGCAGTGAGTCAGTCCCCACAGACTCCCATGTTCAAATGTCCAACTTTACAGCAGAAAGAAACATGTTTACAGCCTGGTACAGAAACTGTTCTGGTCTCTAGAGCTAATTTCCTCCTTCATGACAACTGTACGAGCTGAATTTTATAGAACTCAGCTGTTTACATTTTATTAAGGACTAAAGTTATGATTAATTGAGAGCGTGGTCTCTTTGAGTGACAGATGGGTGAGCGCATGCTCTCCACAAACTGGCATTCACTGAAACCTCAGCTCCACACACGCCCCACGTCCTTGCCCATTTTTGGATTAGCCAGGAGTTAGGGGCGGAGTCAGGCACTGCCAAGATGGCACGGCGGAGCAGCTCATCCTGAGCTTCAAAACTGCTCTCTGGAACCATTACAGTCTATGGTATTAACATGATAATATTTTATCATGTTTATGAAAAACAGGAATGAATGCACTGAAATATTTAAATCTAGATACATTTTTAGATACAAGGTTTGTTCTGTTTTCTGGAGGATCTTTCTGCTCAGTGATGGATGAGGTGTGATTGAATATTTAATTCTACAGTTGTTGTCAACAACACTGTTAGGATGTGAGCAGAAGCCTTCAGCACCTGCCGCCACAAACAGGTAAATAATAACCAGCCCCGCTGGAATCAGCAGGGTTTGTCACAGGAATATGACTTGAAATTTACTACAAAGCTCCATCAACAAATGATAATAACAAATAATAATCACACACTCAGCCGCTGCATAGGAAACTCTCTGGAGCTGCAGGGGCGAAAAGACTTACTCAAAGGCACCGTGGCAGCAGCTGTTACCTAGTTTTGGAGGGCAGATGAAGTAGCGGACGCCACCCACGCTGCCGTCATTCTTTCCCTCGGGTTCATCGAGCTCCACACCGACCCACTGGCCGCTGGCAAACTCTGTCGTACCGCAAAACCTCAGAGTGCCGGTCTGTGTCAGAGACAGAGAGACAGGGTTGTCAAGTCAGAGGTGAAATCTTTCCTTTCCTTCAAACATGACTGCAGAGGTCCTGTAGCTGGTTAGGTTGCATGTAAGCGGGTAATCTGGGTGTCTGCTGCTGTATTTCATGAAGGGGAAAGGGAGGAAATGTAACTCGGCACATACAGGACATCACTACTATAGATGAAGTGAGGGTGAGCAGGTTTTAATTTTAATCATGTGACAGGAAGAGAACGTGTGGTCAGCGTGGTGAGTCAGTTCAGTTAGTCTACGGTCCAGTCGGAGCCCGGTCCAACCAACCTGTGTGAGGTTTGCATCCGGGACGTCATCTCTGCTCTGGTCTCTCTGGAGCTACACAGCGAGAACACACTGTTCAGAGCTCACACAGCTTTCATCTGTCCTGCAGCCAAGCATTCACTTCAAAGCATAAAGCACCTGAAATATTATCCTCTGTGGTGGTTGTGCATATTGAACCAATTAAATCTACTGTGGATCAAATAAACAATAAGGCACACCGGAAATATATTTACAAGTTCTTTTTGAAAGCAGGTCAAAGGTCACATTTGTGTACTGCTGATTTTGTGGTCAGCCATGTTCATATGAAATCACATCTTGAGTATCTGACTGAGAACTCCCTCTTCAGCAGCTTTTTAATTTCACCTGGGTCAAAGAGAATCTGAACCTGCTTTAGATGCTGCAGCTCTCATAGTTAGTCTCAGGCACGTCATCCTGTATGTACAACAGAGTGCAGCACTATGAATGCCTTTGGGTAGGTGGTGTTATTCCCATTTAAACAATTATCATGTTTTTCCCCTCCCCATGACCAGTGGCGGACAGCCCATCAGGAGAAGTGGGACCTCAACCATTGTTGATGAGCAGAGGGATGCCTTATTAACTTACTGACATGATATAATTATAGCTACATGGGATTTCTGCTATGACTATACAGTAACCTACACATGTAGCCTCCACCTTCTCCATGCAAGTGTGAAAATGGTTTAAAAATATTTATAATTGAACATTTTCTTTTTTCAGTCACAAATGTTTGTATTTTGTGATGTGGATCATTTTCCTCCCTACTGAACAGAACTGATACCTATGAAATCAACAGATAGAGGTAGCCTACAACATCAGCGGTCTGATGGTTGGTAAGGATGACCTGTGACCTTGTTTCAGTCCGCCCCTGCCAATGACGGTTTTATTTTCACCCCATCTTTGAGTGTGGAACAGCTGCAATGTGGTTCTATCCACACAAGTCACCTTTGACTTATCACCTCTAGACAAAGCATTTTTATTTTTTCCTTGTAGTGTGCAGAGAATCTTGGTTTAAACATCATCCGGCCTGGAAATGGACAGGACCTGTGTCCTGTTTAAGCACATGAAATGTCACCACCCTCCCTGCCTGACTTCATTTACACTGCATGCAGCTGTAAGAATTTTAATTCAAAGACCAGGGGGTAAAGCAGCCAGCATTAAAGACTGATGTGAAATAGTTAAAGAAGGTTTTAATGCTTCATTTATGACAGTCAATGCACCACTTTCTCTCTTTTCATTTGAACCATTGTTCAGGATTCAGGATCACTCTGTGGTGTCAGCTCAGTACAATCCAGACCTTCTTTGGAATCTATAGGATGAGACTGAATTTTGGTTGTAGGGGTTTTGTAAGTTTGTCTCATGATATCCCTGACCCTCGTGTCATCCAGCCTCTGACCTTCATGTCATCCAGCACCACGCGGTCTCCCAGCTTCAGCCCCAGCGAGGACAGCATCAGGTTTCCTGGGATGTTGTCGTAGTTGGGAAGCGTGGCTCTGGGGAGGTTACAGCTCAGGGGGACGGCGTCCAGCAGCAGCTGTTTCAGCTCTTTGGCCACCATGGCTGCCTCGGCCTTGTCCAGACTCATGTCCATCGGGTCAGGAACCACCTCCGCTGGAACCTGGCCCTTATCATTCTGCAGAGAAGGAGGGGACATCTAAGCACAGATCCAAGTACAGTACAGGTTTTTGGAGAGTGGATAATGGATGATGTGTCTCTGGTTATCTCAATAATATCTCAATATCTACATAGTAGAACAACCTGTGTGTGTATGTGTGTAATATACTGTACATGTATGTGATGTGGTTAAATAGAGTAGAGATTTTGTGTGTTTAAAATAAACTTCAAATGGAGAGTTAAAAGCTTAAAATAATATAATCTTTTAGGTGCTAAAATGCAGAAAAATAGATATATACATAAAAATTGTTACAGCTGCTAATACAAAGACTGATATGAAGTAAAATCCCTAAAGTTTGTGCATGGTAAACCTCCTTCATCCTCTCACAGGATTCAGATTTTAATGTTTAAGAAAACTGGCAACTGAAATGAAGTAAAGTGATGATTCAGTCTGATTATTACGCTGCAGGTTAAACGCAGGGGTAAAAGTGCAGTAAGGTGTTTTTACCCGGACAGTGGGGTTGGCTCCGTGCTCCAGCAGACATTTCACTGCACCCAGACAGAGGTTGGAGGCAGCAATGTGGAGGGCTGTACCGTAGTGGAAATCACTGCATGTGGAGTTCATCACTGTGAAGAACACAGAAGAAGAAGAAACGGCCTCCAGTCCTGACTTTAACATCTGCTGATACTGTGCCGAGGAATATTCAGGGACAGAAAATCTGTGGCACAAAGTGTCAAGGATTGTTCTTGCTCTGCTGAACTGTGTGTGTGTGTGTGTGTGTGTGTGTGTGTGTGTACCTCTGGGTTTAGCGGCTTTGAGCAGGACTCGGATCAGTTCCGGGACGTCAAAGTAAGCAGCGTAGTGTAGGGCGTTCATGTTGGTCCAGCGACTCCTCAGACTCACGTCGGCGCCCAGAGCGATCAGCTGACTGCTGAGACGCAGGGCTGCCGCCGGATCGCCTGCACACACAAAGAGCATGAGGAGCCCCAGCTTTACACCACCCGCCCCGATATCATCCTCCACACCACACATCCTTGATAGCACTGTGTGCACTGACTTGGAACAATGTGAAGAACTGATGTTGGACATTTACGGTCTCTGGAGTCATTTCACCAGATCAACTCCAGTACAATTTAAGTTTGACTGGCTTCACTAGTTTAGTGCCAGAGCTGAAAGAGGGGTCCCTACTGTTCCTCTTATTAAGGTTGCTCCCTTTTCTCCTGTTAGACGTAACATTAGTCATTTTGGACTTTATCAATCAAAGTGAAGTGACTGTGACTTTTCAGTGAGATTGGTTCATTACTCTTTTGGTCTTTGCATGAGATGTTCTGAGCAGGCTTGTGTCAGACTGAACAACATGGATGCAGTCCTACGTTGAACGAGTCTCTTACCGACTCCGTGTGCTCCGGCCTTACAGCTGTAGTGCAGCAGTGTCATGTCGGTCAAACCATCGCGGTCATTCACGTGGCAGCCACGCTTCAGGATCTGAGACACAGGAAGAAAAAAGACGCTTTAATACAGACATACACACACAAACACACACTTCAGAGTGGATAACGCTTTTACCCATTTTTCACCAAAATTAGTGCGTATAAGCCGTTTTTTTAACCTGCTCATAAAAGCTGATTAACCCCTCGCCTTTCTGTTTGGACTGAGGACACACACAAATGCAAGGAGCGATGGCATCGCAGCCAAAGCCTTCAGCCATGTCCCCCCTCGAACTCACTTCCACAAGACATTAATCTGTAATATTAATCTGTAGTATTACTACTATAAATAAAACGTATTATTATTATTATTATTATTATTATTATTATTATTATTATTATTATTTTCTCAGGCTTATAAGACACGTTATTCATTAAAATTGCTAAAACAACAAAACATTCAATAATGATATTGATTATCCTTATCTAGAGATTTGGAGTGAACTACATGTTAAACTGTGCATGTCTCCTTGTGTGGATGAATTTTTACGTATTAGTGATTCTGAATCTGATTTTAACATCTGCAGCACAACCTCAAGTCTCAGTTACACTTTGGGTCTCTATTAGAATAATATAGTGATCAGCTGCCAGATTAAAATTAAAATAAAAATTATGTGAGGCAAAAAAACAAAAACAACAATAATACATATCAGCAGTTGTTGGAGAAGATATGATCAGGTGAAATATCAACAGTCATCTGGACAGGACTTCTTCTCTGCTCGTGTTTCTGAATCGTTTCACTGTCTGCTCCTTGCTTTTTCCTCCTCCAGGCTGAGTCAGCTTCCTGCTGAATCATGATAGAGCCTAAATGACTTTCCATTTCTCTCTCTCTCTCTCTCTGTTTCCCTCTTGTCTCTCTCTCCCTCTGCACCACTTTCTCTGCTCTGTCTTTTTTTCGTGTCCATGCAGCCATTTTAACTGGGTCATTATCACATCTATGTGCGTGTGCTTGTATCATTGACATTGTGGTAATTCACCGCCCGTTTATGGATAAAAACATTGTCACCATCACATTTTGTTACCATTCTGATTTGGGTTAAGGTTATGGTTACAACTGGGGCTAAACAGGAAGTGGTGGTCATCTTGGCCTGCAGGCTTTATAAACGACCTGTTTGGCTGTTACACTGTAGCAGGTTTCAGTCCTCTGTCATCTTTACATTTGAGTAATGATTCATACAGAATGAAATGTGACTTGTTAGTATTCAGTATTCAGCCTTTGTTCTTAAAGCTCTGACATGAGCTGCATGCTGTTCAGTGAGATTTCATTGTTCATTGTGTGTGTGTGTGTGTGTGTGTGTTTGTGTGTGTGTGTCCAGAGGGTTGAATCTGGGTCAATGTGACAATGACAATCGAGACAGGATCAGGCTCCATGCCAGAACAACTAGGGCAGGCGATAAAGACAGGCAGTGAAACACAACTGGTTAAAGGTTTGATCTACAAGACGACAGAAAGCCGTGTGAGTCACTGTTGTTGTACTGTTAGCATTTTTAGCTTTAGCATTACCTTCTTACCCCTGGATAATGTTAATACGTGTTTGTGTCATCTCTGACTCAGAATTTCAACCTGCTAAATTGCAGCTGTTTCTCTCTGAAGAAACTGATGCTCTGAGAGACTATTGAATTAAAAACTAAATTTCCCCAAGCGATATTTCTTATTTTATCTATATATCTTATCTATCTATTGCAGCCTCCTCTCCCATCATTTGTGTATAAAAAAAGATGTTACAATAAAAAAAAATAAAAAAATTAAAACAACTTTACAACTATCTTAAAGTCTTTGTATTTGTTGCCTTTCAGTTTTCAAAATTCTTCTACTGGTATATAAAACTCTTTATGATCCAGTGTTGTGTCTGACATGACTGCAACATATGAACCAGGACTATCAGGCGCTCTTTGTGTATTTTGTTTTTATTATTTCACCTTTATCACTTTTATTTTCCTGCATTACTCTCCAGTTGTTTTAGCACTGAATTAATGATTTAATATCAGCTTGTCAGATGTAAGACTCTTGGAATTGCGCTAAAACATGTATGAAAGATGTTATACAAATAAATTTTAATTGAGGTTAATTCTACAGAAACTAAACTGGATTATGTTTTTTTTTACTCTTAAAAAACAAGATTCAGTTTATGATGACATGAGATGAAGAAAAGCATCAAATCTTTGCAATGCAGAAGCTGGATTCTGTGTTTTGTGGTTTCATTTGATAAATTACTAAAAAGAAATGATAAATTATCAAAATAATATTCAAAATAGTGTTCTCCTGCCTGCTTCTCCAAGATTGTGCTGACACAAACCTACTGCAGGTAATACACTGACTATAAATAATATAGAGTATAGACAAACATGGCATGATAGTGTTTTAGCATGTTGATATTTTTGCGTTTCACCTCGTTGCCAATGATGTCGATCTTGTGCTGCACTTGGGGAACCCACTGACGCACAATGGCAAACAGCTCTGGGATGGTGGTCCGAGGATCCATGAGGATCTCCAAACAGGCCGGGTCGTTTGGGTCGAAGAAGGTGAAGGCTAGAGGACAGAGGGACACAGTTAGAGGAGACCCCAGAGAAAGACCCTGAATGCTGGAAGAGAAACAGGACTTGAACCGAAAAGAAAGCTGAGAAAAAGAAAGGAGCTAAGAAGGTGAAGATGAAGTGATGAGAGAGGAGCAGAGGAGAAGTAAAAACAAATTAGGAAAGAGAAAAAGATAGTGGACCACTCCACATGGTGATGCCAAGACATTCCTGTCACCCTCATCAAATCAGAAGTAACCTGTGAGTCCAGCAGTTTCTCTTCCTGGCAGGTCCGCAGTCCGAGCTCTGAGGCCGGTTTCATTTCACTGAGTAACTGAAATCAGCTCGACAACAAACTTCACCTCTGCTAACTGTCAACAACTCAGGAGGCCACAGCAAACTTCATCTGATGTACTTCAGATAGAAACAGGTTTGAACTTGACTGGTTTTACTTCCTCCCTCTGGTGCAGCACTGAAGGGTCAGTCAAGCGAAACACATCACAAGCATTAAGAAGCAAACATCTTGTCTCAGTCACTACTAGTGCTTTGATGCTTTCCCAGGTCTGAGTCGCAGTGGCAGCCAGTTAAGCGAGGTACCGTACAACCTTCTCCCTATAGATACATCTTCCAGCATCCTGAGGTGTTCCCAGGCCAGGTGGAGTATTTCATCCCTCTGAGTCTGCCACAGTCTCCTCCCAGGTGGACCTACCCAGAAAACTGCTAATGTTCTGATCAGACAAGCGACTAGCTACTACTGGTTGGACAGTTCTCCCATTGCCATTAAACTGGCACACGACAAAGTGGGTTATCTCTCGAGCAATGTGTTTCCACCAAGCAGGAACCTCCAGGTCTGTAACATGAAGCATCAAGAGTGAAGAGCCAAAAGCTGCAGTTCCTCTAATGACCTCTAGAGTCTGGCTCCAGCAGTGAGTCAGTCCCCACAGACTCCCATGTTCAAATGTCCAACTTTACAGCAGAAAGAAACATAAAGCTAATTTCCTCCTGCATGGCAACTGTACTGGGGAGAATATTTATATAACTCACCTGTTTACATTTTACTAAGGCTCAAAGTTAAACATAATTGAGAGTGTGGCCACTTTGAGTGACAGGTGGGTGCTGTCACAGTGGACTAGCTGTCTGCTAGGCATCACTGTGATTCGAGTAAATGAATGTGACCTCTCTGTGTTTGTGGTTTTGGAGCCTTTTGGACGATTTTTCATACAAATATCAGACTGATAATTTGACGTGTGCGGTTAATTGAAGTCTGTGCTCCTGTTTTTTGAGGTGAGTGTAATTTATAAGTTATTTATGCTTATGCTTAGTAAATTAGCCTTGCATTAGCCTTCCAGGAAGCCTTCAATGCCCAGCTGTGCTAACAATGCTAATGGGAGTGTATGCATGTACTGAAGTCTCGGCACAACACATGCCCCACCTCTTTTCCCATTTTTGGATTAGTTGGAGTTAGGTGGAGTCAGGCACTGCCAAGATGGCAACAGCAGAGCAGCTCACTCTGAGCTTCAAAACTGCTTTACAGAAACCTGTGGGTGACGTCATAGAGACTACATCCATCTTTATTTACAGTCTGTGGTTTCCAGGCATCATTTTCAAGTTTCAAAGTGCAGTTGGTGTCACCTGGTTTCGCTCCTGGACATGAGCTGAAAAGCTGAATAAAGGTGAACCTCTCTCAACTTCTTCAGGTGACACTTTTGAGTCTTGAAATGCAGTTGATGGTGCACTACTACCTGATAGTTCCATTAAAAATGAGTGGCAGTGTGTTGCATCTCTGTTGTTTGATTCCTGATGTGACCCTCTATATCTGAAATCTTATTCTTTCTGTCATTACCCAAAGCTCATGACCACAGGTGAAGGCTGGAACATAAATCAACTGTCGAATCAAGCACTCCTCCTTCAGCCTCAGCTGCCTCTTCACTGTAATTAATGTGGTGCGACGTTGGCATCACTGCTGGCCACGCACCAATCTGCCTGTTGACCTCACACTCATCTGCTAACTGTCCCAGGGCACACTGGAGGTCCCAGTCTACTGAGGCCAACAGAACAACCTCTCATTTCCTGAGTACATACACCTGACACCTTGTGGCACTTGTGTCAATTTAAAGCTGAGAACTGTGACACTTATTTCCAACGGCTTCTCGTTGATCTGTGAGTTAGTAAGACTCTGCCTCATGCACAGGCACACATCGCAAAAGCATCTGTCAAATGAATAAATGCAACTGTAAATGAAACCGACGGCAGGAAGAAGATCAATCCCAAAGCTAAGGGTGCGATTCAGACAATCATCAGCGGGTATGTCATAAATATTAAAAGTCACAGTTTCACATTTAGACAGGACAGAAAAATTCTCTGTCTGGCTGGTGAGCAGGACCACCCTATTCACTGCTGGGAAATGGAGATGGCCAGAAACACACACACACACACACACACACACAGTGTATAATGGAGTAGGCCAGCTCTGAGTTTGTCTGATGGATACCAATGAGCCTGTCATCCATACAGCAGTCAATCTGCAGCTTTTGAAACCAACTGATGGACCACAGCCATCAGAGATGCAGACTGTGTGCACTGATAATCCACTGTGATCCGTGATCCCAATGATTTCTTTACTTTCCCTGCTGTGTGCATTACCTGTGTGTGTTTTCGGTGTGTTTTGTAGCTGTGACACAAAGACTCTGCTGAGGTTTACTTACTGTGCTTGTGTTTAGATGCTGTTGTTTTATGGGAACCAGGGGCCGGACTCTGCAGTGGCCCCAGTCTGTTTATCTGTCTGTTTAACCACATGCACTACCTCTGACAAAACACTCCACTGAACTGCATTCGTTTGATTAATTGATTAATTAACCAGCTTCTGATCAGACATCAGAGCCCACTTGTCACTAATCAACAGCAAAGAAATTCAAATTGTTTAAGGTGGTATGACTGTGTGTGTTTAAGGTGGTATGGCATACCGTAGTCTTTGGGCAGCGGTGCCTGGGCAGACGGGTGCACCATGGCTCGGCGGCGTGGCTCGTGGACGGGGCTCTGGTACTCGGACACTGACAGCAGCTCAGGCTCTGCCTCAGCCTCAGGCTCCCGACCAGCCGGTGGATCCTCCTCCTCCTCCCTCTCCTCTCTCTCCTCCCGCTCCTCCTCCTGCTCATCGTCATCCTCATCGTCCACCTCTGCCCTCTCCTCCCCCTCCCTCTCCTCCTCTAGCTCATATTCCTCCTCCTCCTCGTCTTCGTCCTCTTCTTCTTCCTCCTCCTCCTCTTCTGTTAGAGCCTCCTCCTCCTCCCTCTGAACCCTCCCTTCCTCCTGCTCCTCCCGATCGTGCCTCTCCTTCTCCTGCACCTCCAGGTTCTCCTCTTTGGTCATGTTGAGGGATGTGAGGAGGCAGGACACTGTGAATAATGTCACAATTTAAAAAAAAAAATATTAATCACATTTATAAACAGGGATTATTGTGATGCCTATATGTATGCATCACAGGTTGGGTTTGATGTTATACAATAATTATTAATTAAAAGGTTCATTGTTATCCACTTGATAGATCAATCTGTGAGTCAAATTTATTTGAGACTAAATTCTTTTAAGACTTGACTCAGCTTGAGAAACACAATCCAGTCTTAACTTGACAGTAAAATCCAAGAACCATAACAAACGCAGGCAACAAAATATTTAATTATGAGTCCTGAGCATAAACTCAACCTGAAAAGAACCTAGAAATACTTGAGGTGAAAAGTGATGATGTCGGTAGAAACTTGTACCTGAACTTCAGTATTGTGTTCAGAAGAAAGAGTGTCTAACTCAGTGGTTCCCAGCCTGTGGGCCGGGATATTGCAAGTGAGCCATTTGCAAGAAATTACAATTTTGGTGAAAGGATGTAATAATATATAGGCCACTCAGTCTGATCCTGTCTGATCCAGGTCCAGTCTCTATGAATCACCACATGGTCCTGGTGTGGTTAGGATTCATGGGGACTGGACTCAGGTTAAACTGCCCTGCTCTGCTTTGGTCTGGTCTGGTCTGGTCTGTCTTTCAATCTCTTGGTGCTCCTCCCTGTTTTCTCTGTTTCTGTTCAGCATCAACAGACGAGTGCTATGTTTAGCTCAGGAGTGTGTGAGTGTGTGTGTTTGTGTGTGAGAGAGTGAGAAAACAAGGAGAGAGCGAGCTAATTGACCCGCTGTGTCGTACTGATAATGGCAGTAGCTAAAAAGGCTAATGCTAACGCTCCCTGTCCATCATTAGCTGTTGACGGGCCTGACTGGATTAAATCTACTCTCCACTTTAGCAAATGGACAAGACGCTGAAACCCATCCAGCAGCCACTCCCTCCACCACTGATCCATCCATCTTCTTCTTCTCCTCGAGGAAGGAAGAAAATATACCTCTTCATTTATATCCCAACCCTCAAATAAAAGACTCGCTTGATGTCATGTAGCAGCTGATGAATCTAAGAAAACTCTCCAGCTGATCGTGCATCAAACTGCAGCGTATTCAGGTTTAAGATGAAGTGTCAGAGGACAAAAGCTTGATTCAGCCTGGTTGTTTTTCAGACCAGGGAAGCAGCCGTCTACGACCACAGCACCAGAAATATCTGCATCACTTAACAAATTAGAGATGAGGGCAGTGGAACCAGGCTAACGTCTTCTTGTTTTTTGAATGTATTTATATCAGCGACGTCGAAGCCTACAAAATACATTCATCTCAAAAAAAGAGAAAAGCTGTTTGTACCATTAAGCTACGAGCTCATTTCCACCTGCAGCCCCTGAGCAGGTGAGGGGAAACACAGAGCAAAACCCAACATCATGACCACAAACAGGCCAACATCCTATCCATAACCATGCAGACACACACACACACACATACACACACAAACACATGCAAAAACACAAAACAGAATATACATATCAAAATACTACATACATCTATCCAAGGTTATAAAAACAGGTCATCAGATTCAAATTAATCTCCACCAAATTCTAAAACTCAAACTGATCTTCACAAAGATAGCAGACACACACACATACACATACGCACACACATATACTCCAACATGTGAAAGAAGTCATATGAGATGTCTCTATAGTCTGAACTGTGTTGTTTAATCCACACAAACGCCAGCTGTGTTGTTTTTTTTAATCTGAGTCAGCAATGGGCTGTCTGCAGCAGCAGCTACATGCTAAGATAACCGTTGCCATCAGTTGCATCAGACATCCCACAGAAAGGATTCTAATCTGAAGAAAACACAGTCGATCAAGATCAAATGTGACTTCAAATGAATCAAACATTAGATTTTCAGTTTATTGAGGGAAAAATTTAACCTTTAGGTCTGATTCCTGTTTTACCCAAAGGCTGAAGTCTGTTTTGATTAAAATGATTTATCCTGATCTGAGAGCAGATATTTTGTGATCATCCAAAGAAAAAGAAAAATTGTGAGCCTATGAGTAGGTCATAACATGTTTTTGTGTTATGACCTACTCATAGGCTCACAATGACACATGACAACACATGTGTCCTCTTTCTGTACAACAAACACTCATCTGAAAACTTCCTACTGATTTGATTTCTCTGTTTCAAGTAATTATGGTGCTTTATGTAATCTGTGGTCTCAGCTGGACGATTCCTGCCTGAACAGAATAGTAATCAGTCTGAACGAGGCTAAAAACGGGACCCAGCTGAGGCCACGATAAAGGTTACACAACACGACCGTGAGTCAGCGTGGAAACACAAAACTATGAACCATGAAAGTCTGCACAGGGAGGGGCTGTGGGAGGTGGAGATGGGATGTGACAGTGGTCCTCAGTCCTCAGATCACGTGTATCGGATTCATAAGTTAAAGTGGATTCACCAGGATCTTGCTGAACTTTGATGCAGCTCCACACGGTCGAACTTGTCTGCTCTGATGTCTGAGATGACGCTGCCCTTTTTTTTTTTTTAAATCAGTCTCTCTAAAGACCTGAAACATGTTCCTGAGGTTTTTTATCCATTTTCTCAGATGAATCAGCATCTACTGCTGCTCTGCACAGAAAAATCTGAACAACGCATCATTTTTACAGATTTTTTGTTTTGCTGGCACCCAACAACTACAGCTCCCATGAGTCTATGATTCTATTGTATTGTGTTTTATTGTACAGCACCTGACCAGAGGCGAATGAAGATAAATGAAACTAATTCATGACAGGAAAAAAAAGACACAAGATTGAGCAAGATTTCTGCAGACAGTAAAACAACACGTTAAGTACAATTTATCAGTCAGATGCAATATAATGTTAGTATATTATATAATAACAGGGTATCAGAATCACATTTCTGTTATTTTGAAAGTTCTTTTAAATTCTGCTAACCGTTATTTTATAAAAATATTTTTATGGTGTCAGAAACAACAGATAGATAGATAGATAGATAGATAGATAGATAGATAGATAGATAGATAGATAGATAGATAGATAGAATTTCTAAGTATAAAATATGCCTATGGCTGATATTATCATCTATAAAATCACAGCTACTGAAGAATCCCAGCAATAATAGCGAAGCCTGTATGTTATTAACGTTGGATAATAGGCTTATAAATAGGCCTGTGCGTTCATAATGACCTTGTATTGAATCAGTACAACAGTCTCCTTATTACAGAGTGGAGGAGCATGTGTCATACACTGAGTCCCTGTGGGGAAACCACCGTGACCAACGAGAAGCTCATTTTAAAGCCGAGCACAACAACAGTTCCATACTGAGAGCGTTCAGCGGTTGTTTCTGTAGATTTCGGATGATGTGAAGGGTGTAGGGAAAGCATGTGATGTGCACCAGCAGGTCGTGAGAGGCGGGGGGGGGGGGGCATGGCAGCAGCATCCTCCTCCATCCAGCCTCCATTTTACAACAAACCAAATCGGGAGACACAAAACTATCGCCCCAAAAAAAGGGGCCGTTGGAGCAGGCAGCGCGTCCCGCAGCCTCAGCGCAAACCCGCTGCGGTGCGCATCGTCCACAGCAAGAAGACGCGACGCAAACCGCGGCAGCCTCGGTTTGTGGTTTGTGCCAATGTGCGTAGTAAAGGGCAGGATCAGAAAAACGCCCCACTCACAAACAATGAAAACACGCACACGAAACACGACACGAAGGCCTGAACCCCCGAGTCATCTGACAACAGAAACAGACAGTGCTCGTTTTAAAGAGCCTCATGTTGCCTGACAGTAAACGCAACGTTTGAGCGGCAGGTTTATTTCAGAGGTTTCGTTTGGAACAGCGCCCCTCTCCCCCTCTCCCCCTCTCTCCGCCTCAGCACCTCCATCTTCACCCAGCAAGGAGGCACAGAAATACCGCGACACGCATCACACTGAGGGAATCCGCGAGTCGCCGAGCATGAGGAATGATCAGCTGTGATTAACACCTGCAGCTCAAAGTGGGTGTTTTACCTGGGCTGTTCGGTGATGATCCTCTCTCCTCTCTGAGCACAGCGACCAGGTCCACGGCAGAAACAACACTGATGCTCGGCTCCCCCTCCCGCTGTCTCTACACCTCTCTCTACCACGCTCTCTCTCTCTCATTTAATTCAGTTCATGTCACTGAAACGTCACTGGCTTCAAGAAAAATAAAAACTGAAGCACTTTCCAAAAATAAACTGTATCAAAAAGTAATGAGGGGAATAAAACATACAGCGAAATTATTTATTTTATCCCGGTTAAGTCTGTGTGTCACAATATTTCTTTACTGGGTCTTTATTAAATGTTTCCATTTGCAGAAATGTCCAAAATTTCATCAAATCTCCACTTTTTTAATTCCTCAATTTCAAAAACTGTCCTAAACTTCCAAAAGAAAAATCTTAAATTACAAGTCCCATATTTTACACTTTTACAGTGTTTTATTTTAAGTGTTGATATCCATGAGAAGATATAGGCCTGGTGTAGTTTTATATGTCCTCTCTCAGTCCTCTCTCCTGATTGGCTGACTGTTTTCTGAGTGATCTAATAAAAATATAGCAGATTTCAAGTAAACACTCAGAGAAACCAAATCTTGCAAGGTTGGATGGTGGGTCCAGGTGGGCGGGGCTTGGAGCATGGCTGAGAGCGGTGGCTGCTTTGTTGTGACATCACAGATTTCCAGAAGTCCTGACGGCTGGTTTTAAGGCTCAGTGTCTGAATACAGGCTGTGTGCATCACTCTGTGGACTGAGGCTTTGATACTTTTACAGCATCAGAATCAGAATCAGAATCAGAATCAGAATCAGTTTTATTGCCAAGTATGTTTTCACATACAAGGAATTTTTTCTGGTGATTGGTGCAATTGATCAGCAACAGTGGGGCTCTCTAGCCTTGTTGATAAGGCTAATAGCAGATGGGAAGAAGCTATTTTTGTGGCGAGAGGTTTTGGTCCTGAAGGACCGCAGCCTCCTGCCAGAGGGGAGTGTCTCAAAGAGTTTGTGTCCAGGGTGGGAGGAGTCAGCTACAATCTTCCCTGCACGCCTCAGAGTCCTTGAGGCGTACAGGTCCTGGAGGGACGGAAGATTGCAGCCAATCACCTTCTCAGCAGAGTGGATGATACGCTGCAGTCTGTTATTGTCCCTCTCCGTGGCAGCAGCGTACCAGATGGTGATGGAGGAGGTGAGGATGGACTCAATGATGGAGGTGTAGAAGTTCACCATCATAGTCCTTGGCAGGTTGAACTTCTTCAACTGCCTCAGGAAATACATCCTCTGCTGAGCTTTTTTGATGAGGGAGCTGATGTTCAGCTCCCATTTGAGATCCTGTGTGATGGTGGTTCCCAAGAAGCGAAAATGCTCCACGGTAGCCACGGGGGAGTCACACAGGGAGATGGGGGTGGGTGGGGCTGGGCTCTTCCTGAAGTCCACTATCATTTCCACTGTCTTCAGAGCGTTTAGCTCTAGGTTGTTCTGCCTGCACCAGGTCACCAGACGCTCAGTCTTCCACCTGTAGGCAGACTCATCACCATCAGAGATGAGTCCAATGAGAGTGGTGTCGTCTGCAAACTTCAGGAGCTTGACAGACTGATGGCTGGAGGTGCAGGTGTTGGTGTACAAGGAGAAGAGCAGAGGAGAAAGAACGCAGCCTTGCGGGGATCCAGTGCTGATGGTCTGGGAGTCAGACACGTGCTTTCCTAGCTTCACGTGCTGCCTCCTGTCAGACAGGAAGTCGGTGATCCACCTGCAGGTGGAGTCAGGCACGCTCAGCTGGGAGAGCTTGTCCTGCAGCAGAGCCGGGATGATGGTGTTGAAGGCAGAGCTGAAGTCCACAAACAGGATCCTGGCATAGGTCCCTGAGGAGTCCAGGTGCTGGAGGATGAAGTGGAGAGCCATGTTGACGGCGTCGTCTACAGACCTGTTGGCTCTGTAGGCGAACTGCAGGGGGTCCAGGAGTGGGTCAGTGATGGATTTGAGATGGGACAGGACAAGGCGCTCAAATGATTTCATGACCACAGAGGTCAGGGCAATGGGTCTGTAGTCATTTAGTCCTAGCATTTAGCATTAGGCTAATATAGAACTAGACCTGCTTTATCAAAAAAAACATGGAAATTTCATTTTATACAACATGGGACCTTTAAAGAAATGTTCTAAATTTCCTGAAACAATATTCTTCCACCTTCCAAAAATGTTTTGCTTTACAAAACTACCTTTACTTTTAAGAATATCTCCAAATACTACAATATAAATATAATAAGTGTCATCACTTTATTAAACTGTCAACACTTTCCCAAAAAGTCATTTTTCAAAGTCTTTACAAAAAATCCTGTCCACTTTCCAGAAAGTGCCTTTACTTTTCAAAATGTTTTCACTCCCAGTGTCAAAGATCACACAAAGATCTATTTCCAAAATATCCCGATTGACCAAAAATAACGCTTTCCATAGTATTCTTATTTTCCAAAATGTCCTCACTTTCCTAAACCTTAAGTTGGTCCTCACAAAGATGGAAGGTCAAGAGTAAACACACACACAGAGGCTGGCAGAGGAGGAGGGGCGTGTCCTCTCTGCTGTCAGGAAATGAAACTTAGAGACAAAGACCTCTCAGCAAAGGATTATCCCGCTTTTCTCCAGAAAACCACAACTGTGACGTCTAAACAGGTGAGCTTTGACTTAATCACCTGCTCTGACACTTTTCTCACTCACATGAACATTATTTTATCATAGTGGCACTTCTATTAAGTACCAGTATGATATAATTTTAGGAATCAAATCTGGTGTAATAAAGTAGTGGCCCAGACACTGTAAGAGCACAAAATAAGTAGCAGTGCCAGGGTGTAAAGATAATCTGTGTCCTGGTGGTATAAGCAGTGTCCTGTACTTCTTCTCTACATCTATCTATCTTAACAATAAACAGGGACTCATTCACTGTTTTATTTATAAATAAATTGTAGTTTTAAAATAATTTTTGTCAAATTTCAAACTTAATCTGTGTACATGATGGTCTGTGTACAGTCAGTGACCAACTGGACTAACTGTGGCTGAAGCACAAAGCTTTTCAAGGTAGCAGCTGTTACTGTGTAAATCTGCTCCATGTTTTCCTCTTTGCCTTTATAACTATGACTCTGCAGTTCTCAGTAACCTATCTGTGCTGAACTGGCATGAAGGAGGGACAGAGGCATGGCTGTAAACACTAAACATTTACATAATAAAGCCCACATTTGACCACACAAAATAACAATATCATACAACATAAACTACTAAATGTTATAGCTTTTTTCTGCAGTTTGTGTAGTATATATGCTCATTTTGTTCTGATGAAAAATCATGCAAGACGTCTGTCTTTGGATGCTGATTCAACCCAAAGCAAAAGCCACCAACTGATATTTGTTTTAATTTCCTCTATTTTCATTGTGAATTACATTGTAGGACAATAGTCTAGAACCACAACTAAGAGTTTCAAGGCAAGGTAATGCATTAATGTGTGTACCCTACAGGGAGAGTGAAAAATATCTTTAGCCAGCATGAACCATCTTGATGGCTCATACTGTACTGCCTTTGTTTTACTGCAGTATAATTATATATCCATACAGCTATAAGCTGCAGTAAGTGAGGGAGAATATCACTTAGTCTTTAATGTATTTGGGTGGGTAGTTACTAAAGTTTCAGTCAGACATACTACCTGATGCCTTAACAATGGCAAGATCCAATCTCCTATAAAATACACAGAAGAGAACTTTCATTGGATACTCTGAAGTACTTTAGAGGCCCAGACAAGCATATGTGGCATTGCACATACTAAAACCAAACAGGCCTTTGACAAGATAATACTAAACCCTTCAGGTCACAATGTAGGGCAACTACATTCTACTCTAATCTTTGAGAGACTTTTTATTCCATCTGCTGAGATCTTACGAAACAAATCACTCTGGTTTTATGACCTCTAGTTAAGATATTTATTGATTGTTAATATTTTAGCACATTCATCTCAACCATAGTACAGGCTCACTTCTTTATTACCTTTATCTCATGTATCTTAATTCATGGCACAAGCTGCTTCTCAGTGTCTGTATGTCTGTGAAGCCAAAGAAATATTTCCACAAGTGGACATTAATGATGTGTATTCTGTTCTATTCTATTCTATTCTATTCTTATGAGGTACAACCAAAAAAAAACAGTAACTAAGTAGACTAAATAAAAAGGAAATGGTTGCCTCGGTTTCAGACTAACACAGACTGGAGAATACACAGTTACAACACACTACCTTGGTTTCACAGAACATTTTTGCAGATAATGCAAAACTGAATTTTATTCTACCCTCTTATGTCTTCTCTATTTTTCCCCTCTAGATATGGCCTCAGCCAACATTTTCCCATCCTTTGAACAATTTATGTGTTCAATCTGTCTTGATGTTTTCACTGAACCTGTCTCTACTCCTTGTGGACATAACTACTGCAAGCGCTGCATCACTAACTACTGGGACGTCAAAAAAATCAGCTGTTGTCCACTGTGCAAGGAGATTTTCCCCACAACCCCAGAGCTGCGAGTCAACACAGAATTTAGAGACATCTTGGAGCTTTTCAATAGAACAAGAGCTGCAGGGGACAACAGTGGTTCCCTTGCCCAGCCCGGGGAGGTGCCTTGTGACTTCTGTCATGACATGAAGCGTAAGGCTCTGAAATCCTGCCTGGTTTGTCTGGCCTCTTACTGCAGTGCTCACCTGCAGCCACATCATACCGTTCAGGCATTAAAGTGGCACAAGCTGATGAAACCTGTGGAAAACCTCAAGGACAGAGTGTGCAAGAAACACAACAAGGTGATAGAGTTTTTCTGCAGGAAAGAGCAGAGCTGTGTCTGTGTTCTGTGCTTGAGGGATGATCATGTGATGCATGAAGCTGTCTCTGTAGAGGAAGAGCTTAAGGACAGGAAAACTGAGCTGAAGTGTATGAAAAGGAAAGTCAACGACACTCTGAGCCAGAAGAGCATCATAGCTCAGAGGATTCAAGACTCAGTGAAGCTAGGCCGGCAGGAAGTGGAGAGAACAAAAGCAGAAATTACTAAGACCTTCACAGCTCTGATGGCCTTGATTGAGACCAAAAAGGTGAAGCTGATTGAGCTTTTGGAGGAGAAGCAGAAAGCATCAGAGCAGCGGGCTGAAGCTCTCGTCCGACAACTGCAACTAGAGATTGCAGAGAACCGTCAGATAAGTACAAAGCTGGAAGAGCTCTCAGAGACTGAGGATGAGTTCAGACTCCTCCAGGGCCTCCCATCCATCTCCTCCCCTTCAAACTCAAAACACCACTTTGCAGCTCCAACCCAAAGTCTCCTGCATATAGAGACTGTGAGGAGAGCAGTGGCCAACATTGAGGAGACCCTGAACAAATTCATGGAGGATAGGATCAGAGAAGTCAATCTGGCAGTTAAAGAAGAGACAGCTGAAGAACCCATGGATACAGAAGCACAGGATGTGTTTGATGACAAACTTGGTAAAATTCAGAAGCAATATGCCATAAAAGTGACTTTGGACCCCAACACGGCACACCCCTCCCTCATCCTCTCTGAGGACAGGAAACAAGTGTGGGATGGATGCTCAAAGAGGAGAGTCCCTGACAACCCTGAAAGGTTTGACACACTCCATTTTGTCCTTGGGAATGAGGGGTTTTCCTCTGGCAGGTTCTACTATGAAGTTATGCTTAAAGGGCAAAGAGGATGGGAGGTTGGAGTAGCAAGAGAGCCCATTCGCAAGAAAGGTGTCAATTTGTCTCTCTGCCCTGAAAATGGATGCTGGACATTGGGGTCATACTGGGGACGTTGCCAGGCTAACGCAAATCCTCCTGTCATCCTGTCCTTGTCTACACAGCCCCAGAAGGTCGGAGTGTTTGTGAATTATGAGGAAGGGTCGGTCTCTTTCTATGACGTGGATACAAGGGCTCTGATCTACTCTTTTACGAGATGTGCTTTTACAGGAAGTGTACCATTTTGGACTGATTTATTAGCATCCTGGGTTAACACCGGCACCTTAACAAAGACCAAGGTCTACCCTATATTCCGACCCAGTGGTGAGGAGGGGAGTCGCTCTGCTCCTCTACAGATCACTCCTGTCAGATACAAAAAAGGAAAGCAGTGATGCAGTTCGTTAAACTCTTTTTTGGTGAGTGTTTTTAGTACAGTGTGCATCAGCTTGCCATTAATTTGGGGTCATTTTTAAAGGGATTTCTTGGCTTTGCTGTGCTTTTCTTTCACATCTGGGTCAGTCTGGGTGCAAATTAACATGACTCTGAACTTGTCAGTATTGTGAAACACAAACAGATTTCCTAAATCACAAGAGATCTCCAGGGAATTTTAGTCCAGTGTAAGCAGGACTAAAGCCTTGTTTGCCTCTCTAAAGCATCTTCTTGGTTTTAAGTCTGTCTGAATCATCCATGTCAGTAGAGTTTTGGAATAAATGCTCTAAAGATTGTGACATATTTTACCTCCTCTTCATAGAAGAGGAACTTGTGCTAATATTATGTTGGGCAGATGGAGTACTGGAGTATTAGAGTAGAGGAGACGAATAATTGAGTAATAAAAATTGTAATTTCTATAAAATAACATATTCATGTTGCCTATTTTAAGGTTAATTGTGGTTCTTTTTGGTTGTTTGGGTTCACTGTCACTGTTTTTATTTAACAAATAGGTTATAGAAAAGAATTGTAAACTCTTTCAGTCTTGAAAGAGTTCACTGGATCTGTTAGTGTGTGCTGTAGTGTCCAGTTGATTGCCACATGAGCAAGTGGTCAAGGTCTGTTTGTCTATTTTGAAATGGGTGCAGATGTAATGCTGATGATAAGCAAAACTGAGTGCTGCCTGATTCCCACATAAAAGGAGCTCTAGTAGCTTGTTTTGCTATTGCTACATAGCTAACATTAGCATTAACCACTGTTTACTTAGCAATCTTGCCAAGAGCTTCAGCCATTGTTGGATCTACAGGACAAGAGGTTATGATACGTCCTCTGAGCAGGTACTTCTTCAGGGCAGCCTGGACACTAGCTAGTGCCTAGCTGGTTAACATGCTAACTTCAGTACAAAAAAAGAAGTGGTAGAAGCACAAGCAAAACAAAGCAGTTGCTTTCCACCTCTGGAGACAGCTCCTGGTGAGTAAAGAAATGAGATGCTGAACTTCCCTGTTTTGTTTTGTTTTTTTCTAGACTGGTAATGTTAATGCTAACATTAGCTATGTTGCAATGGCACAACTTACAAGTAGTTCCTTTAGGTGAGGATTCAAAAGGACCCATTAGTGTCATATATGATCATTTGACATCATGCAAGGAATTTAAACATCTAACTGACATCGTAAAACTTCCCGGTACGTTGGACCTGCAACTTGGAGCCAAGCTGAATTTATGTAGATTTTACCCATGGACAATCACTTATGGACAATATACAATAGCACTGAAATAATTCATCAAAGTTAACACTGGAAGATATCAGCAGATTTAAACCTTCCTTTTAACAGTGGTTTTAAAGTTTTTTGCATAATGTTATGAGTGTTTTTTGTTAATTTGTGTGGTTGCTGTTGAATCTGTTGTAAGCCTGTGACACCATCAGCCTAACTGATGTACCTGAGCAATCAGCTGCCACACCTGGTAATTATTCGCTGTTGTTTCCCTGTCACCTCTGCCTGCTGCTGCTGCCGCCGCTGCCGCTGCCGCTGCTGATGATTTAAAGTAAAACTGAAAGCTTGAAAAAAAAAACTGCCACCATGCCTCTGTCCTTTTTTGGAGGAATTTTTCTCTTGTATGTGCAGTTACCTGTTATGTGACCACTGGAGGACAATGTAGAAACATAATTATGCAATCAGCTGAGCCAAAAGTGGTCAGGGTACAGAAGAAATCGGTGCTGGTGTTTTCACATACACACTTGATAGCCTGCATGTGATTTCCAAAAGAATGATTGAAAAGATGTGTGTACACTGCCCTCTGCTGCCCAGTACATACAGCCCATTTAGAAAGTGAGATCCTTTTAATTTCTTTCACATATTATTATGTTGTAGCCTCATGTTGAAATAAAAAAAAAATCCCTCATCAATCTACACTCAACATCCTATAATTACAAACCAAAAACAGAATTTTACAAATTTGTGCTAATTTATTTAAAAAGGAATAACCAAAATATCACAGTGAGATAAAAGTGTTCAGACACATGGTTCTGTATATGATATAAATATATATATATTGTACAACATAGTGGACTGTTCACTTATACATGCAGAGTGTCAGATTCCTGCCAAACAACAGTGGAACTCCTCATTTATACCATTCAAGAGAACAAAGTAACCACTGTCCTATAGGAACCCATTAAAGATTTACACTATCTGGAACCACTCAGCCTCACAGATACTGTATCAGACCTATGGAATACTCCATGCTGGAAAGAACACACTAACACATACCACAAAGTACTTGAACATACAGGGATGTGATGATTATAACTAATATGAAATAAGTGCAAAAACAATACATTTATAATAATAAAAAAATCACATTTATCCATATTCTATAGAATGAATTCCTAGCGTGGATTAAAAATTATAACTCATAATTACATAAACATTACATAATACTCATATAGCACACCTACATCATTCTGCTGATAAAATGATTAAATGAGGTGAGGATGGGATGAAGGGAAGAAGTGGAACCATTAAGACTCTGAACCACTGTTCCAAGATCATCAGCACTGGTGCAAAATTTAACTAAAGGTTTGCCCAAATTATCTGAACCACTTTAATTCAAGCTGAAAGTGAGTTAACCTGAAATCTCAGCGTTCATCCCTCACTGCACAGGGGAACTGAGTGCACACAACATGATAAGTACAATGTTAACATAAGGATGGCAGAGTCTATGCTAACAGTACCTTGGTTACTGCTAGCATATTTGTACTGTATAAGTGGGTATATTATTTACATTTATTAACAGTGTCAGAATTAACTCACTGTCCTACAGCTCACACAAAGATGCTGAGCACCCAGACTCTTCAGCTGTAAACCTGAACATAAATGCAGGGTAGACAGGTTCAGTGAATGTGCAGTGGAAGGTGTAGAGGTGGATTCGTGTGTCAGAGGACAATCCATAGAAAGACAGAGTGCCCGCAGACCAGTCCAGATGTACTCCAACTCTGTGAGACACAGAGGAGGGGGAAATTTTTATCCTTCTTCCTTTGTTATTGTGCCAGATGGATCTCTTCAGAGCACTCCAGGATCCAGGACTTGTTATTCCCTCCCAGACAAACATCCTCACCTGTCCATTTGATTCCTTTGTAAGTTGCCCCTATGTAAACAAATCCTTTCCACTCCACCTCCCAGTAACAACGACCAGTTAGACCATTTTTACATAGCACCTGTTCACAGGACTCAAACCTGTATGGTTCAAAAAAGTATTTCAGGTGATGATGATGTGACACTCGTTTTGACCCTGTCACCTTCCTCTTGTCTTTGGAGACAGTAAGGTTTTGGTAGACTGGTTTGCTGTCCAGTGTGAGATAGTGGGCATCTGAAGGAGAAAAAAAAACAAACACTTTATTCTGTTCAGCAAATAGCAGGAGCGAAATGAATGAACTTGCTGTGGCATGTTGCTATCTGCACATCTACATGGGATACATATCAGCTGCGTGTATATCTTTTGGTTATGAGAATCTCTTCATGTTGAGAGCTGTGTCTCATGACTGTTAAAAAACAAACTAACAAGGTCATTGATAGCAACCTCACATACTGCCTAACTCTGGTGTCTCTAAAAGCAGCCACAGTTCAGTTTTCCAAATAAAACTCTAACTCTTCAAACTGAGAAAATGTACAGTAAATGGAAAGCAAATCTGACATCCGATCAGCTCAATATCTTAATCTTAGTTTTTTAAAGTTCAGTGAACTTAACTATTTCATCCATCCTCACAGCCAGAGACAGTGTTTTAAGCACCAGATCTTCCATCTCCTGCATCTGTCTCTCAAGTATCTTATACCAACGTCACCCATGACCCCTGTTGACCTGAGAGAGGGTATATCTTCTGCTGTTATTGGGGAATCTGTTTCTTTTCATCTTCTTGCTTTGCATGTTCAGGTGAATATAGTGTTTTTTACTCCCTGCTCCCAACAGGCAGTAGGGTGTTGCACTCCTCTGTTTGTGCCTACAGTTAGCAACAGTGCTCTTGCTCGCGCTAACTTGTTAGTTGCCATAGCAACACTCTTTTTGTAACGGCAGTGCTTTCACTCCCCACTCCCAACACAAAGTAGAATATTACTAGCTCCTGCTTTGTGTCGACAGTGCTCTCTCTCGCTGACTTGGCGTTGGCTGCTGACAACAGCTTTTACTGGTGTAGATGGCTGTTTTTCTCCCTCTCCCAGTGTGCATACAGTGTCTCCGGTGGGTGTTTACAAGAGTTACCACTTTGTTGATCTCCATGGCCACTCTTCAAGCAGCTGACGGCCATGATAGTTGCACCACCGGTCTCAGTCTCAGGCCTGATAGAGGGCCTCTCAGAGCACCCTTGCATGAATTGCAACTTCATGCGTTGGGCATTGGGAACTGCTAGGCTGGCAGGGCTGATGCAATCATTCAATGGAGAGTCCCTGCAATAGACCAGTTGCCTCCAGCTCAGCCGACCCAATCCAGAAAGAGAGCTAAATCTGTCAAAGGTAAGGATTAGGGTTCTCTTATCAGCTGGAGCAGCTATGAGCATATCAGACCCAAATTAAGTCGTGTCTCCTGACCCTGGTGTTGAAAGAAAGGATGCAGCCCAAGCCTGAGTTGTTCCCAGAGGAAAACATCATCTCCGTCTTGGCTTCAGCTATCAGGACTATCATCCGGCCCCTGTTCGTCTGCAGCTGGACATGCCACCAGACCCAACACCACCTGATATTTTCTTTTTCAGACGCAGACCAGCCCCCACTGCCTTTACTGTTCCCCCATCAGAAGAGTATCTTCAACTCAGAGGCACTGACCCACTGCCCCTCTGGTGGGAGAAGACCAGTTCTCTGGGTCAGGATATGCTGGTGAACACTTGATGCCGAGCCTACTTTATGCCTTCCTGCTGGTTCTTGGATATTGATTTGCTTTGCCTCAACAGGGCCACAGACCTATGCTGGTGGCCCCCTTTTGGCCAGCGAGGACATGGTTCCCTCTGCTCCACAGGCTCTGTCACAGCTTGCTGTGGCACCTCTTCAACAGGAAGGATCTCCTATCTCAGTCAGAGGGTCAGATTAGGCATCCTAATCCTTGTCACCTTCAACTATGCGTTTGGCCCCTGGAGGGTGTCAGTCACTACTGAGCAGTTGTGTGGAAGGAGTCAGAAGGAGAATCCATAATCCCAGAGCACCATCCAGCTGCTTACAGTATGACAACAGGTGGGAACTCTTTTAGCTCTGAAGTGTAGAACCCAGTGGTGAGGACTCAGTGCCCATCATTTTAGAATTTCTGCAGTCCCTTCTAGATGAGAGCTCTACATTGGGGATATATGTAACTGCTATTTCATGTCAGCATGCTTGAGTTGACAATAATACAGTGAGGAGCCACAGTCTGGTGTCTCTTTTCTTAAAGGGGGCTTGGGGATTGTGTCTTCCTAGAGCCCAAGAGCTTCAGTCTGGGACCTGCTCATAGTGTTGGAAATTTTTGGTCTAAAATGGGGAAGATTCAGTGCTTGAATCATTACCTCTGGCGGTCATCCAGGACCCATAGAACCGTAGTTACATTTGTAACTTTCATTTTATCACTTCATAACTTATGTGACAACTTGGAATTAACAATTCAATTTAATTCAGTTTGGTTGAGTTAACTCATTTCAAGAGAGGGAAACTGCCTAAGACTATATTTAATAAAGACTTATATCATTTCTTCTGATTTTAGCAGAGACACTCACGGAGTGATGTTTCCACTATAAAATGCAGAAGGAAATCTTGTTCTGATATGCATCCTATTGTTTATTTGCTAAATTAGTAAGAATTCAGTGGCAGTTTGACTATTAATTTGGAAAAACCTTTTATGATGAGACATCAGCAGATGCTTTATTGAAATAGTAAGGTTTAATGATGTCCCAATTAAAGTAAATACTTACACTTCCTCAGATCTGTTCTCAGCCTCTCTTCTCCTCCACTGTCTATCCTGAAGTGAGGGGAACACAATGTCAGACCATATTCTCTTTCACTGCAGAAGCATTAGCAATAGTATTAATAGCAGCCTACTTTTAAGATGGTGAAAAAATATGATGTCTGGGATAAAAAATCTCTACAGTCAATAATTGTGTATTGGCTAATGTCTCTACCTTGTTTTCACAAGTAACTTTGTCTCTTTATGTCTATTTATAACTCTATGTTATATATAATTCTATTGTCAAATAATTACACAACCTTCTCTACATATGACTACATATGAATCTGTGAAATCCACCATTAAAACAAAAGCAAACAACATAACTTTGCATGGTTCCCTGGGTCAATGGCTCCTTTAGTTGTTTTCTCTACATGATAGCAGGGATCTCCATACCTGAGATTTTCCAGACTGCATCGTGGGTCCTTATGTCTAGAGGAGAGCAGCTTCACTCCTGAGTCTCCTGGATGATTGTAGTGCAGGTCCAGCTCTCTCAGATGGGAGGGGTTGGATCTCAGAGCTGAGGCCAGAGAAGCACAGCCTTCCTTTGTTACTTGACAGCCCGACAGACTACAAATACAGAAACGTGTACATGTTAAGTAATGGTAATATTATATTACATTATTTGTGTCCCAAATGCTGTAACTGTCTTTGATAAAAGCTGCTGACAGAATAAGCTTTTATTTCTATTTAGCTAGATTAAGAGTTATATCCAGACTGTGAAAGAAATATTTGGCTTTCACATGATATAATGGACAACACTGCATTATGAGCAGGCCTGGTGTGGTTAATTCAGTGTGTATAAAAATAGAAAGGAACATTATTGCAGGGGGTCATTTGAGGTGGTTTGGGCATCTGATTTGGAAGCTCTGTGGACACATCTGTGTGATGGTAAAACACACACACACACACAACTGTGAGGAGAACCCAGGGCACTCTGACAGGAATCACATATCCAATTTCCAATGCCTGAAGAGCTGGAAAACGTATATGGCAAGTAACCAGGTTCAACCCTCATGGCATGTAAACATGTAGTCATATGCTGAGTAACACAACTGATTTAAAATCACATTAAAATCTTATACTGTTAATGGTTTATTGCAGATAAATGGTCATCTATTCAGTTTAAGGAATCCTGACCTGAGAGTTTTCAGTCAGCAGTGAGGGTTTCCCAGACCATCAAAGAGCAGTGTCACTCCTGCATCACGCAGGTCATTGTTACTTAGATCAAGCGCTTTCAGACAAGAGGACTCAGTGAAGCCATAACTCTGCCGCTTTTCTCTGTCAGACCACAGCAACTCAGCCTGAAGAAATCAAAATTAAATATTTTTATCATTCATTAGAATGTAGAAAATAAACACACCTAACAATTGAGTAAATTAATAAGCTTGCAATATCATAATTACAACACAACATAACCTGAGCTGACCTGAGAGGTTCCAGTCTGCATTGTGGACTCCGTAGGCCAGCAGAGAGCAGCTTTACTCCTGAATCCCTCAGATTGTTCATACTCAGGTCCAACACTCTCAGACCCGACGACTGTAATCTAAGAACTGAAGCCAGAGCTCTACAGCTCCCCTCTGATAGATTACACTTAATGAGACTGAAAGAACAAAAACAAAAACAGAATATTATTTACATCTTTTATTCAGTCACCATCTTTAATTCCAATTCTAAATTGAGGTCAGCTAGTGACACCAAATATCTCTATCTAACTCACAGGGAACTAAATAGTCAACAGTTTAAATTCAGTCTGCAATCAGTCATGCCAGCCATATGTCCTAGAAATTATGCTTCTTTGATACCAATGTCTTTTGCTAAAAATATTTTGAAGCCATACTGAGATGGGAGTAAAGGTGTAGAGGAATGGTAATAATGATGATATATACACTATACTGTATATTTTCAACAAATGACAAAAGAAAATCAGGACAGGAGCTCCATATAATGCTTTAGGTAAAACAAACCTGAGACCTAACCTGAGACCTTCCAGTTTACAGAGTGAAGTCCCCAAGCCAGCAGAGAGCAGCTTCACCCCTGAATTCTGCAGGTTGTTGTAATTCAGGTATAGATTTCTCAGACTGGAGCCCTTGGAGCTGAGGACTGATGAGAGCTTCTGACAGCATGTCTTTGTGAGAGTAGTTTGATTCGACCTACAAGTGAAATGAAACACTTTTGTTTATAATTAAACATTAAGTTTGTAACCCTGTCTTCTTTCTGAACAAAAAAAGATAGCCAGAAGATAAAAAACATAAAAAAGATGCAACACAACATTTCAAAAACAGTGGCTGATCAATGCAAATTGTTTTATGAAAGGAAATTTAACCACAAATAACAGTAATACACAGCACATGAACATCAGTGTGCAGACTAACATAAAAGCATCATAACTTTATCTAACCTTAGAGTTTCTAGTATACAATTTGGACTCTCCAGTCCAGCGCAGAGCTGGATCATTCCTGAATCCTGCAGGTCATTGTTATCCAGGTCCAGCTCTGTCAAAGGACAGGACTGGGAGCTGAGAACTGATGCCAGAACTGTACAGCTTTTCTCTGACAACTTACAGTCACTCAGCCTGAGGAAGCAATAATAAGTACAAAACATAACAGTGGAAAAGATATTAATGCAGTAAAAGTACATGACATTACTTTGAGTTTGTTTATTCATGTAGCTGATCTATATATACTGTATATTCATCTTTTTGCCTACAGAGCTTTGTTGGAGGCTTTGACCACTGGCAGCAGCCTCAGAAGAGCCTCCTCTGAAGCAGAGTATTTCTTCAGGTCAAACACGTCCAGATCTTTTTCTGATGAAAGTAAGATGAAGACCAGAGCTGACCATTGAGCAGGAGATAGTTTATCTGTGGAGAGACGTCCTGATGTCAGGGACTGTTGGATCTCCTCCAGTAGAGAATGGTCATTTAGCTCATTCAGACAGTGAAACAGATTGATGCTTCTCTCTGGAGAGATATTCTTCCTGGTCATCTTCTTAATGTACTGGACTGTTTTGTTGTTGATCTGTGAGTAATTATTTTCCTGTTTCGAAAGTCCTAGCAGAAGATGCCGATTGGTTTCCAATGAAAGACCCAGCAGGAAGCGGAGGAAGAGGTCCAGGTGTCCATTTGCACTCTTCAAGGCCCTGTCCACAGCACTCTGGTAGAAGATTGAAGATGCATCCTTGAACCATTTGGGTTTTGATTGCACCTCAGTCAGCAGATTGACCCCAGAGTCTATGAATGTTAGATGGACATGAAGAGCAGCCAGAAACTCCTGAACACTCAGATGGACAAAGCAGAACACCTTGTCCTGGTACAGACCTCTCTCCTCTTTAAAGACCTGTGTGAACACTCCTGAGTACACTGAGGCTGCTCTGATATCGATGCCACACTCTGTCAGGTCTGATTCATAGAAGATCAGGTTTCCTTTCTGCAGCTGCTCAAAAGCCAGTTTTCCCAGAGACTTAATCATCTTCCTGCTCTCTGGACTCCAGTGTGGATCTGTCTCAGCTCCTCCATCATACTTGATTTTCTTCAGTTTGGACTGAACCACCAGGAAGTGGATGTACATCTCAGTCAGGGTCTTGGGCAGCACTCTTCTCTGTCTGGTCTTCAGCACATCCTCCAGAACTGTAGCAGTGATCCAGCAGAAGACTGGGATGTGGCACATGATGTGGAGGCTTCGTGACGTCTTGATGTGTGAGATAATTGTGCTGGCCTGCTCCTCATCTCTGAACCTCTTCCTGAAGTATTCCTCCTTCTGTAAGTCATCAAACCCTCTGACCCAATACACTCAGGAGGGATTTGATTGGCTGCTGCAGGTCGTGTGGTTATCCAGAGGCGAGCAGAGGGAAGCAGTTTCCCCCTGATGAGGTTTGTCAGCAGCACACCCAGTGAAGCTGACTTTGTAACATCAGTCAGGACTTTATTGTGGTGGAAGTCCAGAGGAAGTCGACACTCATCCAGACCATCAAAGACAAACACCACCTGGGGCTTATCATAGCTGTAGGTCCCTGCTTCTTTGGTTTCAGAAAAGAAGTGATGAAGAAGTTTTATCAAGCTGTACTTCTTCCCTTTCAGCATATTCAGCTCTCTGAAAGTGAAGGGAAATGTGAACTGTATGTCCTGGTTGGCTTTGTCTTCAGCCCAGTCCAGAGTGAACTTCTGTGTTAAGACTGTTTTCCCAATGCCAGCCACTCCCTTTGTCATCACTGTTCTGATTGGTTCATCTCTGTCAGGTGAGGGTTTAAAGATGTCTTCACATCTGATTGTTGTTTCTGCTCTTGTTGGTTTTCTGAATGCTGTTTCAATCTGTCTGACCTCATGTTCTTCATTGACCTCTCCAGTCCCTCCCTCTGTTACATAGAGCTCTGTGTAGATCTGGTTCAGAAGGGTTGGGTTTCCTGCTTTAGCGACCCCCTCATACAAAAACTGGAATTTCTTCTTCAGATTAGCTTTGAGTTTATGCTGGCAGGTGACGACATGTGTTTCTAAATGAACAAACAATAACATCAGTGGGTGAATGATGATGGTTATTCTTGATATTTGGGAACAACATATGTAACAAAATAATCAGGAGTTCAATCAGGAGAATTTTCAGTTACAGACTTTTGTTTTCATCTACAAGAAATGTCATTTTCCGCTGTTCCCTTTTCATATGTTAAAGCATCTTACTGTTCTGCAGAATGTTGGCCAGCTCCTCCTGTTTCATTCTCTTCAGGAAGTACAGTGTAATCTTCAGAAATGCTGCTCTACTGCTCCTCTTTTGCTTTTCCTCCTTACTGTCTCCCACCCCCTCAGTCTCTCTCTCAGACTCCAAACATTCTGGGTTTTCTGGACTGAGGACCCTCTGGATCATCTTCAGCTCGTTCTTCACAAAGGTAGTAATGTTCTCTTCAAGTAACTGGGACAGAAAGTGAATTTTTTTTTTTAATGTGCCACTGAAGTCAGTTTTTTCAACATCCAAACGTTGACCATTCACATACCAAAAATATAGAGTCCAGGTCTGTTGGATGCTTCTGGCCAGACTGAACACACTCGTCCTGATGGTCTCTAAAGGAAATGTGATGTAGAATGTGATCTTGTAGCTTGCAGACTGACATATAGCTAGTTAAAGTGTGGTCATGCTTAGCTGTAGCAGAAAGATGTGAACAGTAGTGTGTGTACCACTGTTATGATGGCATGTCACATTTTTGAAAGTCTCTAAGACAAATTCTATATCTCACAACACAGAATCTGACACGTACAAACAGATTTTCTTTGGGCTGCCACTTTTAAATTATTATTTCCTCCTTTCAGACAGAGATTGTCCATCTTTGAATGTAAGAGGTTTGGACCTTCTTCTAATATCAACACAGGAAGGACAGGAGGGTAATATCAAGAGTGACACTGCGGCAGACAACAATGTAAACCTTCACTTAATGTACCCCTCGACTCAGAAATGTGTATTGTGTCTTGTTCTGTTACTTTCCTTCATAAAAACTCAGTTTGTACACATTGATGTATTGTGTAACATCACAACTACTTAGGGCGAAGGACACGAATGTAATATAGAAATTTTAACTGTACGGTGTACATAATTTATACAAAGAATGAACTTCAGTGAAGTTGGAGACATCTCGAGTCCATCCATCATTATATATTTAACTTCCTTATAAATGACCTAATATATTTCTGCAAACAGAGCAAAGCCATCCATCCAACCATTTTCTTATCCAAGATCAGGTCATGGTGGCAGCAGGTCAAGCAAAGTAGACCTGACAACCTTCTCCCCCAGCAACGTTTTCCAGCCCTGTTTAGGGAATCCCGATGCATTCCCAGGACAGATGAGTTGGACGTGCTTTTAAAACATGAAGGAGAAGCTATCTCCAGATGTCAGAGCTCCTTACCCTATCTCTAAGGCTGAGCCCAAACACTCTGCAAAATAAAATTATTTCGGTCCTTACCCAAATCTCAGGACCATAGGTGAAGGCCAGAACAAGGATTGACAAGTAAATTAAGAGCTTTGCCATTTGGCTCAGCTCCCTCTTCACCATGATAGTCCAGTGCTACACCCCCTTCACTGCTGCATCGATCCACCTGTTAATCTACCACTCCATCCTAATCCGACTCGAGAACCCAAGGCTTAAACTTCTTCACTTGGGGCAGAATCTCCATTCAAACCCAAACAGAGCAATCTGCTCTTTTATAGCAGAGAACCATGGCCTCAAACTTGGTGCTGACCCTTATCCCAACCACTTTACACTCGGCTGCAAACAGCCCCAGTGCATGTGATGATTTTCTGTTGGCCGGTCTGACATGGCCAACAGACCGGCCATTCTATCTGTGAATAGCAGGGTGAGGATTCTGAGGCTCCCAAACCAGACACACTCTTCCCCTTGGCTGTACCTTGAGATCCTGTCCATGAAAATCACATACAGGATTAGTGAAAGGGGACAATTGTGGTGGAGGCCAACACCCACCAGGAACGTGTTTAACTTTCTGCTGAAAATACAGACACAACTCTCACTTTGGTTATACAGGGACCGGATAGCTCATAGCAACAACCCTGGAACCTCATATTCTCGCAGTGCCCCACACAAGATCCCCCTTTGGACCTGGTCGTAGACCTACTCCAAGTCTACAAAACACCTCTAGACTGGATAGGCAAACATGACCCCTCAAGTAGCCTTGCCAGGGTAAAGAGGTGGTCCACTGGCCATGATAGAATCTGCATTGCTCCTTCTGAATCTGAGCCCTCCTTCCCCCTCTTGAGGCACCAGATGGTTTGCCAGAATCTCCTTGAGGTCAACCAAAAGTCCTTATCAATGGCCTCCCTTAACTCCTGCCAGCATCCAGAGCTGCTGTAGCCATAGTCACTTAGGGCTGCCATTACCTGTCTGCTGCTTTAGCAGACCTCTAGGTCAGCCAGGCTTGAAAGGCCTCCCCTCTTGATGGCTTCCCTCATCTCTGGTGTAACAGTAGGTTAGCCACCACGACTGGCACCAAGCTCTGAGACATGTGGCCGTAGATCAGTTAATACAACCAGAAAGTCAATCAGCTGATCAAAGGTGGACAATAAAAACAGGAGTTTTGACAAAGGAATTGACAGCCAAGTAAGATATGATAATACATTTTTTATCCCTGGGGATAAATCTCATATTACAGTGACACAATAGCCAGGCTAAGAGCATAAAAATGAATAAAGAACTATCTGTAATAAACAAAGATAAAATAAGAAATTAGGAAATGAGAGAGATAACATTATAATCTAAAAGCAATATATACATTACAACATAGGTGTAGGTTTTCATATGGATGGTGCCTACAAATATTTTGGGAGACCAGAATTGTCCCTACCAATAACTGAATGAACTTGTTGCACTATGTTTAGAGCGAAGCCATTAGATAATTCTGATGTGCCATCCCAGAGGCTACCTCTCCAAGACAAAGACTCAGACATGGCAGCATTTGATTGGCTGAAAGAGTGGGGACCCCACTGTTGTAGGTGGTTGAGGTGGAGATTATTTTAAATCAAGGCAGAAAAGGGGAACTGTAGCACTGGTAGCGCTACTGAATATAAACATGTTGATGCTGAATGTAAAAATGCAAAAATATTGATAGTTTTTTTCTCTTTTCCATTAACAAGTAGTTTCTGAAAGTTTACTTTCTTTTAATTTTTGTTCTGTTACTCTGTTTAGTTTTTAAAAATGTAAATAGAGATCATATGTTAAAAAAACACTTAGTTGTCGGCATTAAAAAGTGTTTTTGTTTAGGAGGGGTGGCAGGGTTGTTGTGTCCCTACCAATGGTGAAACCAAATCTACGTCCTTGCATTACAATATATTACATTATATAATATATTGTGCTGAATTAATAAATTAAATGTAATAAAATATAGAAATACAATAGTGAAAAGCACTAAAACAGCTTTCCATAACATTGTGTAAGACTGGATTTTTCTTTTCTTTTACTTAACTGCCATCTGGTGGTAGTTGTAAGAATATCACCAATAACACTCCCTTAAATACTCCCTTAAAATATTAGTGTCATGCCTTGTCATACAAAGAGGCTATAATCACATAGAAAACTAAACTTATCAACTTAATATACAGATATATTAATGTAGCCTATGCATGTGAAGTGGTGGAGAGAAAACATAGTTACAACAGTATAAAAATAATCAATTCCAAAACTTCTAAAACTTGACTTCAGCCAAAACAAAGTATTGTTATTGATGCATTAGTGTGAAAGCAGCATTTTACTGCTATAGCTGGTAGAGCTGAAGCTATTTTAGCTACGTTATACTGTTTGGTGTTTTGATTTATAACAATGAATCATATTATTTAAGATTTGTTTTGTAAGTAAGATCATAAACAGCTGAATAACAAGTAATTATAGCTGCATGTCTAATTAATGCAGTGCAGTAAAAAGTTGTATGTAATTCCCACTGAAATGTAGTAAAGTGCGAGCATATGGGAACACTCAAGTTAAGTACAACCACCTGAAAATTGTATTTAAGTACAGTACTTGAGTAAATGTACTTAGTGACATTACATCACTGAGGACAGTTCTACTGAAAACGAATATGCACAGTCTAAGCAAACCTGTTCTGGATGTGTAACTGTTGAAGTGTATCATGTGTAATTCATTAAGCTTACTTAACTTACTCTTCAGAGGGAGGGTGTCCATCTTTGAATGTAAGAGGTTCAGACTTTGACCAGTCACTCTTCATGGACACACAGCTGGGTTCAGAGGACTCTGGTCTCTCCTGATGGATCCTGAGAGAAACAGACTCAACATCACAAACTAAAAAAATCCTTTTTCTGCATGTGTAACAGTTAAAGTACAATCAGTAAAAGTTAAATGTCAGTAACAGCTGACCTCTCTTCAGAGGGAGGGTGTCCATCTTTGAATGTAAGAGGTTCAGACTTTGACTGGTCACTCCTCATGGACACACAGCTGGGTTCAGGGGACTCTGTTCTCTTCTGATGTGTCCTAATAGTAACATAGGATGGACAAAACAGTGGCTATTGTTTGTTCACAACACTCTAGACCTGCTAAGTTGCTCTCCACATGAAGGTACTGTATATAGGAATTACATTTATATTGGCTGAATGTGCACATCACAATTTACATTCAGTTCCAGGGCAGAAAGTAGTGTGTCTTTATACAGCAGGCAGAAACTATGGGTGTGAAGGATCCTAATAGTCACATAGGATGGACAAAACAGTGGTCACCAGCTTGACCAGCTATGTTGTTCTGCTCATGAATATATATAGGAATTACATTCATACTGGATGAATCTGCACATCACAATTTATGTTCAGGTCCAATGAAAGTAATGTGCCTTTCTAAAGCAGGCAGAAAAAGAATGGGTCTGGGCCGTTGACAAACAACCTGTGTTGCCATTTTGATGAGAACTTGTCATCCTGCAGCTCAGTATCCATACTGATTATGTTCTTATTGGACGCTTATGCACCAGATGATTTACATACAGTGCCAGTATTCAGTACCAATGCAGGAAGCAGTGTGCCCGTCATGTAGCACCACAGGAAGTCAGAGTGTGAAGATCAGGGTGGTGGATAGGCAAGTAGCACATCCAACTTTTCATGCAAAAGATCTACGTAAAGTATTGTGATCACATGATCACCTTCCCTCACCATATCCATACCTTAATAGTAGTTTGTTGCCATAACCATGACCTTTCCATAACAGCTATAATCAATATTCTTATATTAACACTGGCTTACATTACTTCATTCATTCTACACTAAAAAGCAGACAGACACAGTCACAGAGTCGCTAAGACTGAATATCAGACCTACATTCATTTGGTGAACACAAGCAGCGCTCCAGATGAATGCTAATACCAAAGCATACCTGTTAGATCTATAAATAAGCAACTATTCACCAACATGTCCTGTCAGTGTTGTGTTTACAGCTTGTGGTGAGAAAAGGTTATTGTGGGTTTAACCACAACTTTGTCATCATGTGAAGACTTTGGAAGAAGAAAAAAAATAATTTAATTTACTTTGACATTAAATGTCAAAAATGCTGTCATCTAGTTTTGCAGAATGAACCCATATATCTGCTTTTGTCTGGTGACAGGGTTGAATCCTGCTGATAGGACACAGATCAGAAAATGCTGCTATGAGTTGTTTTGGATGGCACTGACAAATATTCATACTATTTTGTTGTTCAGGTCCCAAGACTTGTTGTAAAAATATAACTTCTAGATGTCAAACATTTGCAGACTGATGTGAAACAACCAGAGATGGACAGCAGTACACAGCTCAATTACTTGAGTTGATGTATAGATACTCCAGGTCAAATATTACACCAATACATGTAAAAGTTGTTCAGTCAAACTTTTGCTTCAGTTGAAGTACTGGAGTACATGTTTTTAAAAAAAACTTGAGTATTCAAAAGTACATTTTCATGTCAACACATTGCTGTAGTGTTCCACATTTACAGAACCTAATGACTCTGAAACAACCTGCTGAGTCATTGTGAACCTGTAAAATACACAGTTTGTGTTCAATATGGTAGAATGTGACACAAAGACTGAAGACATGGACATAAAAACACAACTGAATCAACACAAGGAGTGGCTGACATTTTTGTATCTAATGTAGCCATTGTTAGGACACTGCCAAGTTCAAACTCAGCTGTTCAAAAATGCAGCAGCACAACATGACTGACAATGTTGGAGTTGGCTCTGATTGGTTTTTCTCCTGTGATGAACACAGCATATGGGCTATCACATAAAAAAAAAAAAAGAAAGAAAATTAATTTCACTGACTACAAGCTCTGCTTCAAAGTAACAAGTACATCATAGAAATGTAGTGGAGTCAAAAGTACAATATTTATCTTTTAAGTGCAGAAGAGTAAAATTCTAAAGTTTCCAATAAAAAGTAATACTCAAGTACAGGTACTGGAAAACTAGATGTAAGAACAGTACTCAAGTAAATGAGATTATCCAGCAAAAACGAGCCCACAGGTCATCTGTCAGCAGATTATTATGACCCATAGTTAGGTTTTGTTGCTAGGCGACATCTAGTGGTCGTAGTAATGATGACGGGAGCAAAGGGAAAAGTGCGGTGACGTAGTTTATAGAGCGACAAAGTCCACGTCAGGAGGAGGTTGGGGTGGATGGATGAATATGACACAGGAGAGCCGTGTTCGATTCCCATGTGACAGTAGCAGTTTATGTTGTTTCTATTATCCATGACTGTTTGACAAAGTGAACAACGTTGTTATTATTGTGACCATAACACCCAAGGTCTAGTACATCTGCTGCCTTCAGGCCGCTATTTCAGGAGACACTCTTATGGGTCATATCAGAGGGTTTTAAAAAAACAGCTACATGGATGCTCAGGTTGCAGGACTGGTTGACAAGTAAATGTACTTTGTTACTGTCCACCCCTGGAAACAACCTGCAAAACCAGTCTTGATGGAGCCTCAGTAGAAGCGCTGCCATTCAGTTTACAGGAACTCGTCTGTGTTTATCATCAGTTTTAATCCTTACTTTGTGTTAGTAGAGTGATGCGCATCTTTGAAAGCAATAGGATGACCGGTCACTCCTCATGGACACACAGCTGGGTTCAGGGGAGTCTGGTCTCTCCTGATGGATCCTGAGAGAAACAAAATGAACATCACAAACTAAGAAATCCTTTCTCTGGATATGTAACTGTTAAAGTACAATCAGTAAAAGTTAAATGTCAGTAACAGCTGACCTCTCTTCAGAGGGAGGGTGTCCATCTTTGAATGTAAAAGGTTCAGACTTTGACTGGTCACTCCTCATGGACACACAGCTGGGTTCAGGGGACTCTGTTCGCTTCTGATGCGTCCTAATAGTAACATAGGATGGACAAAACAGTGGCTATTGTTTGTTCACAACACTCTAGACCTGCTATGTTGTTCTCCACATGAATATACTGTATATAGGAATTACATTCAGCAGAAACTCAGCAGAAACTATGGGTGTGGAGTAGTGAAAGAGCATGTAGTGTCTTTGACCTTCATGCAGGGGACACTAATCATTGGCACTGACTGTAAAGCTTCTCAGGCTACAGGTATGTTTCCTGACAAGTGACCTCTTGTGGTCATGTGAGTTATGACTCATGTCTGTCTGACTCCTGCTGATAGGACCCAGATCAGGAAATGCTCCTATTGGTTGTTTTGGATGGCACTGACTAATGTTTATACTATTTTGTTGTGCAGGTCCCAGGACATGTTGTACAAAAATAGGAGAGACAGCTGTAACTTCTGGATGTCACAGATGTCCAGATTAATGTGTAACAACCTGCAAAACCAGTCTCACCTGTTTTCTGGAAGCACTGCCATTCAGTTTACGGGAACTCGTCTGTGTTTATCATCAGTTTTAATCCTTACTTTGTGTTAGTAGAGTGATGCGCATCTTTGAAAGCAATAGGATGACGCATGGACCGGTCACTCCTCATGGACACACAGCTGGGTTCAGGGGAGTCTGGTCTCTCCTGATGGATCCTGAGAGAAACAAAATGAACATCACAAACTAAGAAATCCTTTCTCTGGATATGTAACTGTTAAAGTACAATCAGTAAAAGTTAAATGTCAGTAACAGCTGACCTCTCTTCAGAGGGAGGGTGTCCATCTTTGAATGTAAAAGGTTCAGACTTTGACTGGTCACTCCTCATGGACACACAGCTGGGTTCAGGGGACTCTGTTCGCTTCTGATGGATCCTGATAAAGAAAGAAAAATCTCTTTTTGTGTTTTTATGTTTTCAGTTTAAAAACCTGACCACAAATTAAAGCTTCATTCTGTTTTTATCTGATGTTTTATTGAAGGCAAATCGATCCATGAGGACAGTGAAGTGTTGAATAAACACACAGTGAACTGCAACCTAAACACTTGACCACTGTACCTGTTCTTGTTGGAACATGCACCTGTAAGTCAAAACAGAGGATGTTCATCACCACAAGTGTCGTTTTTACACTGAAGATTATATTAATTATTTTATATTATAATTATTCATAACTATTACATAATTGGTTATTATGTTTCAGAGGTCATTACACTCACAAAGATTTTTAAATGTGAAATAGGCTAATGTAATAAGTAGAACTGAACAAATCAAACACAGTCAGAGTCAGAATAATTCCTTTTGACGGCCGTCATTTCAGCAGGTCAGTTGCATCCTGAACACGTCTGCCTGGAAAAAGACATTTGCAGAAATCTTAGTGGGACAACTGCATCTGGTTGAATAAAGGTTAGAGCCATGATTTGTAAAGAATCGCAGTATGAGAGACGCTGCTGATCTCCTTCATGAGTCTTCTATATCTGCAGGCTACTGTCATACCTTTGTAACTTCATCAGACTGAACCAGTTAGACCAGTTCCCCCATAATGAGGCTAAGACCCAATAACCTTGATTTTAGACACAATAATCTGGGAGACAGTTATTGGAAAATAGTATGGTATGTCAAAAATCAAATCAAATTATATCAAATTGATCATATTTTGTTTATTAAATACTTGGATGAAAAAACTGTGGTAGATCTGTGCTAGTGGAAGTGGTGGGATATGACACAATACAGTGGTGATTATGTGATTAAATATGCATACATATACAATGTATGGGTAAAACTAATTTATTACACATACCTTTGTAACTCCTTGTAATATACTCGGCCAATAAGGATGATGCAAATATTCAACATTTACAACTGTATTTTGTAATGCCTTACTTTACACGTACAGAAAGTTCGGTTCCTGTATAAGTATTTAGAGTTACTGTGATTATTTCTGATGATGGTTTTGTTTTAACAGGTCTTTAATAATACAGGTGACATAACAGACCACACTTAGGGCGCTGTGCCATCAACCGTCATGGCAGTTTGTGTTGCAAGCGAAGGTCAGACTAATTCTGGCTTCTGATTGGGCCGAAAACGGTACGGCCCGCCCTCCTCCCGCCACACGTGGCCTCGCTCCTCTCTGACTGCGCCTCCTGCCTGCCACTCAAATCACCACGAGCCAATCGGACGCTTTTGTCCTTTAGACTCGCGTCACACACATTCGCCGGCAGCTACTGCTAATATCCAAGATGTCGGCGGCGTCTGTGTTCCCCATGTGTGTGCGAGCGAGCCGGGGCCTCCTGAGGCTCAGGAGCGGGGCTGTGGGTTCCACCTCCTCGACTGTGGTGGACATTGTACGGACACTGTCCACGGATAAGCCGCCAGCTGGAGCGGGCAGCGCGACGGGCGGACTGGCTCAGGCTATCCTCCAGGAGAGACTCCAACAGCAGCAGCAGAGTCAGGTAAGGCGCCGAGCCTGCGTAGGTGCGCTCGATTTGTGAATCAGCAGACAGCGATGTAGAAGGGGAGAGCAGCATGTGGGTTCGAAAGTGGGAACCCCGCCCACCCAAGCTGCCAGTGTAGATCAAATCAGAGCCACATCTCTGACATTATCAACCTCTGGTTAGGCTGAAAGCTAGCTTACGTCTAAATATTTCTCTGTCTGACAGAGAGTGACAGTGACATGTAAATGTTTGTTGTGTGTTAGTTTTGTTTGGATAAATGTCAGCTTTAGAAATGTTAGATTTCTACTCCACCGCTCCTCTTGTCACCGCAGTCCTCTGAATGAATGAACCTGAGATTAGCTAGCTAGGAAGTTAGCTGACTAATGTTAGCATGCATTTTACTATGGTCGACAGCTTGTCTGTCTCTCGTCATTCCCTGAACCCAGACGGTTGCATTTTCCAACAAATACTCAATTAATTTCCATGTCTTTTAATACTCTGGTCAGCTTTGACGTTAAGCATGCAGTTAGCAACAGCCGCTTCAAGTCATGGCTCGTTGTAATGTTGCGGATCTTGCGTGTATCAGCTCTTAACACACGCACTGAACTAACTGTGTGTTGTCGTTTTATCTGCAGGAGCTGTTAGATAAATAGCGTTGACATCCAAGGTTTGTTTGGTTTGAAGGTCAGAACAGACACCCGTCCCCTCCCCTCTCCCCCCATAACCCAAATCTGCAGCAGACCACACACACACACACACACACACACACACACGTACGTACGTGACTGTTTCTGCCCCCCACCTAAAAGACGCAAAGTGAAAGCCATGGGAAAAAAACTGACAGCGTCACTGACTTTAAATTCCACTGTAATTATAATAATAAAAGAACATCACATGCATGTGACTTTTAACTGAAGGATGCCAGTTTAGTTTTAGTTCAGTTTTTCTCTTGAGCCATTAGTGGTGAAGCAGTTGATGACGGGCAGAAAAAGCTTTAGTCCTTCATGGTTCAAACACTTCATACAACTATACAGTGTCACAGCGTTGATCACCTTACCCAGCCAAGAGTTTTAAATGAAGAAAAGAGTTTGGTGTTTTATGTCTGTTCTCAAACAGCAGCACTGTTTCTGAGTACACTAGGAAATGTAGTTAAAAGCTGGATGTGTTGAGGTCAACAAATTGACAATGAAATTAGGGTCATCCATAAATATGAGCAAACGAAAGAGATTTTATACACTCCTTTTTGAAGAGTGAGGTTGAAAGAGTTCAAACTTTGCTGCTTTGTATTGAAGAATGATGATTCAACCTTTAACCCACTGACAGATTTAAGATGCGATTATTTGCAGAAGACTATTTTGAAAAATTGGTTGCAATGAAGTATGTTATGTGTTTATATTTATTAATTGATATTCATCTTGTATGTGTATCACATTAGCTATACATTCTGTATTTTGTATTTTAGAAAGCTAATGATAATGTTGTTTTGGGCATTTGATAAAGCTCTTTAACACTGGACAAAAGAACAGCTAACACTAACATCAGGTATTTGTCATTGGTGTAAAAGGGTACAATCAGCATTCACTCCCAGGTCAATTGACTCTTCAGTAGTAACAGGTATTTATTGGCTCTGTCACCGATCGACAGTCATGTAAACATGAAACCCAGGCGGACATGCTAATTTTGGCTCCCTTTTTTTATGCTGTGACATCTGTAAGAGCACAAACACTGTAATCAGCCTGGGCCTGTTTGACTTAATAGATGATGTCGTCGCTGAAAATGTGGCAACATCAATATTTTCAACCAATGCATTGTTTCCTATACATTGATTTATTTGTGGCCGCCAGCCACAGTATCAACAATGACCGCCACAGACTGATTTTCCATTTTATCATTTATGGTCAAGGTACTTCTCTGCCCTCTGCCCTCTGCTCAGTGCACACACAGACACACACACACACACACATAGTGCAGAGTGAACAGCAGAGCAGGGAGGTTGTCTGCAGTCTCGTGGCATGTTTTACACAACAAAAACTATATTAGAATTATTAATCAATTCCAATCCTTTTCTAAATTTAAAATAATAATAATAAAAAATATTTAGTTATGAAAAAGAACCAGTAACAGTATGAGCAGCATGATAAAATCCTAACGATACTCATCCCTACAGCTGTTAGTGTTTGACTCTGAGTGCCAGCCTAAGGATGAGACGGATCCGTTTTACTACTCTGAGCAGCAGCCAGCAGCTCACTGTTTGAGTCATTTGTGTGTGCCCTTTAACTGTATGTGAAGGCGATGCTCTCTGCAGTTGTTTATCTTTGTCCTCAGTCTGAACACAGAGACAAACGAAAACGTGTGTCTCTAAATGTGTGTTTCGAAAGAAAGAAAGAAAGAAAGAAAGAAAGAAAGGAAAGAGAAAAATGAGAAGTGACAATCTTGATTTTTGTGATTCCCTACTCTTTCAAATTCACAGATCAAAAATGGCTGATAGTTTCTGGTACAAGCAAATGTTTGGCTTTATAACTTTGGTTTTTTTGACATCACTTTGTGCTTTTGGAACTATTTGAATATTTGATCTGTTTTTACATTTTTATCGACAAAAGGGTGAATTATTAATCTCAGAATTGCTGAGAGATTCATTTGTAATTAAATAATTCCCCAGTTACAATCCTTTTAGCAATGATAATGATTTTTTTTAAATAGGGGAAATAGGGCAGTTACTCTCTTATATTTGTCTGTCTACACTCACGCATCAGTTCAAACTTTGAGTCCACGATTGAGTGACACTGCAGCTCATCTGCTCAGCTTTTGTTAACATTAACGATGGTCATTTATTTTGTCCAGGGCCAACCTCCTCCTGAAGGAAAGGAGGGTGAGAGGGAGGGAGAGCAGGCGGAGGACAAGAAGCAGAAGGAGAACACCGCCTACGCTAAGAAGATGGTGCTGCGGTTGGCGGGACTCATGGGACTGGGTGGGGCAGTTGGCATCGTCTACATATTTGGTGAGTGTGTTTGCTGTTCTCAATGAAAACAGTCCTCAGGGAGTTCTGTTATGATTTTGTTTCTTTGATGTTGCTTTAGAGGTTTTTTAAATGTAATTTTTTTTTTTTTATGTTTTCATCACAGTTTTCATATTCTGTTCTGTCTGAGTTCAAAACCTTTTGTTTAATTGATTAGCAGGTCAACGGAAAATTAACCAGAAACTATGATTAAAAGTAATTTTTCACACAAAAGTAACAAATCATCTCCAGGTCAAGATTTTCAGGATTTGCTGTTTAGCTTTGTCCTATGTGACAGGAACAGGGGGCATTGGATGTGGTCACTGTATTTCCCTCAGCTTCCTGTTTAGAGGGGCAGCCCACAGGTGGGCGGACCTAGCAACTGTCAGTCAGAGGTGAGAAGAGTGACACTGAGGCTGAAGTCTAAAGAGGCTTAAATCATCAGTGTGTTGGGTAGAAAATACATGTGAGCTGTGAGTCAGTGAAGTTTGGAGCAGTAGGTTTAGTTTTCAGTCTGGAGCAGATGAAAAGATTCTGGAGAGAAGCACACAGAAATTCAGATGTTAGGCAGAGCCGACTGTGTCGGAGACCTTTTAAGTGAAGACGACAAAAGACAGTCGGTAAGTCATCAGCTTCTCTTAGAGGAAGTTTAGAGGGAGAGTTGGTTTTTGGCAGCAGTCAGTCAAATACAGTCACCACACCAGGACATGAGTGAACCGACTGTTTCATAAGTCACTCTCATGAGGTTACTGCTGCTTTTGTTTTTTCATCTTGAGGCTTTTAAGTGACCCTAAAGTTTTTATTTGTATTCTGGGTGAAAGCCTCGACTGGATTTCCCTGCTTTTGTCTGCTTTTATTTGCTCTCTCTCCGTGTGATTTCTGAAGCTGTTGGACGAACAGACAGCATGACGCACTTGGAACTGTTTTTTCCATCTTGATCTTCATCTATACAGTCTTCTGTCGAGTGGGAGGTGGCAGAAGAAGGATATATATCTTAATTTTTTTTCTTGATATTTGGATGCTTTGGAGATTTACCCTCTTTTAACTTTTGTCTTGTTGTGGAATATTTCTGCTGCACACATGGAATACTGAATGGGAATTTGGGATAATTTGGGATTCGATCAATCACGTCTGTGCCATGTGGAGTAATCTGTGAAGATATTGTGGAGATTGTGGCCCATAAGCGGCTCTGGGAAAATGTGCTTGTTAGCATCTTTTGTGTGGTTTCCCAGCAGATAAGTTTGTGAAATACTCTTTACGTTTGTCCAGACGTCAGCAGATGTGAGTTACGTGCAAATCTTATTTGCCGGTGATAGTGCTACAAAAGCCAGATCTGGCTAAATAACACATGATACAGCGTGTTGAGTTTTGGAATTGAATCTCTTATGTCTAACCTCTTATGAATACTGTGATGAAACCGTAGAAATACTAATGAAGCTTTCATACAAAGACACTGGAGGGATGCTTAGTCATTTTTCAGGGAAGCATAGAAGAATAGCTGCTGTCTCTTTAATGAAATGTGTTTTGGTTTACGACTGCCCATTATTTCCATCCATCTATCTGTGGGCTATTCTTTTGATTAAAAGATATAGTCTATGCATTTAAAAATACAAATGCCCATCCCTTGTTTTCGGGGCCCAAGATCATGTCTATAAATGTCCTGTTTGTCTTAGCAACAAAACCAAAATATGTTTAGTTTACAGTTATGGAAAACACAGAAAACAGCTAATCTTCAGTTACAAGTTATCAGAACTGTTGTTTGACTAATTGATTCATGAACTAATTCTTTTAGCTCAAGTCTTTAGTTGGGCTGACTGTTACACGCTCAGTTGTCAGTTTATTAGGAACCAAGCTAAAACTAACGCAGTCTAACCTAACAGTGCTGCAGTAAATCCTCCTTCATGCAGGTTATCTGACAAACTCAGTGAAAAATAATGACTGTTAATCGTCCTCAAGGTGACAGAGTCATATGACTCAAACAAATGTTAAAGCTTGAACTTGTGTTGAAAATTGTGGATGTTCTCTTTGTATCTCGTTGAAAACCCTCACAGTGGTTGTGGGTTGCAAGTTTTCCTATGAAACAAATGTCAGAGCTACTGAAATAATAATCTGTTGTTTGTTTCCTTTTTAGGCACCAATTCAGTGGACGAGCAAGGAAACACGGTAGGTTTTACTGTCTCTCACACAAATAATACATAAATACATGAAATACATACCAACTCTTCTGGAAATTGCACATATTGTACCTTCACAAAAATGAAGATACTGAAGGATTCTGTAATGAATCCAGTACAAGTCAACTGATGGCACAAGATGTGGTTCCTTTCAACGATTAACACACATGTTTCTCAAACTTGTGTCCACACAATGAAGACACATTTAGCCAACCATTCAGGCTCAAATGGGATATTCACAAGTGTCGAGCTGATGCAGTGATTTGTGTCGGCACACTTTAGCATGCTGCCGTTAACTTCTTCTTCCAACTTCTTCCTTTTGATGTGTGCTGGTGGAGATCCTCTTCCTGTTCTGCAGGATGCTAAAGGGCACACTTCACAGGTCTGTGTGATGTGTGTCTGTCTGACTGAGGTGTAAATTTGGACGGACAGGCCGTCATGCAGACGACGGAGGGAGCTACGAGAGGCGTCGGTGTGGGAAAGGAAGGGAGCACACTTATCTCACCTTCACGACCCCTTTTGTTCACTGTCCTACTGTAATGTAAGGGGTGATGTGGTTGGGCGGCACACTCGACAGGGAGCTGAGACATCGTGTTCGACAGAGCTTTGAGTTTGGGAAAGTTGGGAACATCAAAGGCCCTGTTCACACCTGGTGATCCGTTCACGCCTGGTGATCTGACCACACGTGGACAGCTCTAAGTTCACCAGTTCACACCTGCCGTTACAATGTGTCTCTAGTGACCACATGTGATCGGATCAGAATAAGTGGAAACCACTGATAGTTATCAAATCTGTCACGGTCAGATCGTTATAAGCTGATGCTTATGATAACCGATATTTTCTTTCTATTTATTTCTCATGCAGTTCACTATCTAATTGACATTTGTATATTTAAGCATGAATAACAATAATAATATACTTTATTTATATAGGAAAAAGGGAATTAAAAACAGCAATAAAAAAAGGAAAAACAAATATTACAAAACAGTAAGTAAGTTACAAGAAAATATAAAAAAACACGGCATTTATAGACTTTAATAAAAGCTTTGTGATGAAAAGAAGACACTAAAGACTCCCAGGCACATGTGGGGTTAATAAATCCTTGATATAATTTGGAGCAAGGCCATTTAATGCTTTGAAAATGTTGAGCAGAATTTTAAAATCAATGTGGAATTTAACGTGCAGCCAGTGAAAGTTTACAAGTGCTGCAGTAAAGTGTTCATATGGCCTGGTGCCAGCTAACATCCGAGCAGTGTTCTGTACCAGCTGTATCAGTGAAAGGAGCTTGGAGTGATGGCAGCATGAAGTGTATTACAATAGTCAAGACGGGAGCTTAGATTTGTTTTGTGTATTTTGCCAAAATCTAGTTTCACCCAACACCTGAAATATTGATAATTGATAAATATTCTATAGCTATAGTCATGTCTTCAAATACAGGGGCTGTCAATCAGTTTCCGAAAGATGACAGTCTCCTGTCTTGCATTTTGTGAACCTCTGGATCACAGATTGTCCCTCAGTTTCAGTATTAGGTTGGAAGTAGGTGATACTGGCGAACTGTTTCTGAATCAGTGCACTGTGAACAGCTCTACAATGCTCTTGTTCAAGCTCTGCAATGAAAAAGAAAAAAAAAACATAAATAAAATCAATATATGGCGGTCAGTGTTGACATCGTGGCGGACGGAGGCCATGTCTGAGCTCTGAGACAGGAACTGCTGCTGGAGGTGTTGGTCTGGGAAGACGAGCCACTTCAAAGGGCACACTTCTCACATTAGGATCCTTTTGTTGATACCAGAGAGCCAAACGTGTTTTTTTTTTGGGGGGGGGGGGGGGCTTCCTGCTAAGTGGCCTTTGTCTTTGTGACTTTGAAGCTGTTGATGCGGGAAGTCGAGTCATCCATAGGGAAATGATATTTATTGTCTTTGCTCAACCTCCAACAGCAAAAGACAGAAGAATCACATGTATCTCAGACTGGAGTCTTCTGTTGAACATAAAATACTTTGATTTTGTTTCTGACAGTTTTGTCATCCAGATTAAACCAATGAATGTGCTGCTGCAGACTTTTACAGCACCTGACACCTGAAAAGTAGAGTCTCACTCCTCAAAAAAGTCAAAAATGTAATGGGCAGGGAACAGTGGCTCATCTGGTAGAGCACATACCATTTAGACTCAGTCTTTACCGCAGCAGCCTGTGTTTGAACCCGGCTCAGGCCCTTTGCCTCTTTGTGACTGTCCCTGTCATAATCAACCCAAAAATGACCAAAAAAATAATAATTTTCATGGGCACAAGGATCACAGTTGTGACGTTTGATGACCAGCAGGACAAACCATCATCTGGCTCAGGACATTCATGATGCTATGTTCATACTTCACTCGTTCTTTTTTGCATGACCTTAATTAGTACAAAGACAAGAAGGAGTCACCTGATCTGAATCCAATTCATAATTTTTATCTGAAGGTGGAAGTTAGCTGGTTTTTCCACCATATCTGGGGCCAAATGAAGGCAGCTGTCACGTGAGGATGAGTGGACATGGGACTGATGGTGTCTTTGGTCTCCGCTTGGTTCACTTCCTCACAGCTGGGCAGGACTGTTTCCTTCAAAGAGCACACTTATCTCACCTGGACATCCTGTCAGGACCATCAGATGACACACTCCTCATGTCAGTGTTATGTCGTCTTGTGCTGCTGGTTAGAGCCTTCAGAGGGCACACTTATCCCACCTCCTCATCCCAAACCCCTTTCTTGTCTTCAGAGGACGCTTGCTGAAACGGACTGTGACATGTTGCATGTGTTGGTGCTTTCTGTGGCGTGTTTGTCCGGGAAATGTAGTTTACTTCAAAGAAACGGGTGAAAGACAGTAAATTGATCAGCTGAGCACAGGACTGCAACTAATGATTATTTTCATTATTAGTTAATGAGCTGGTTATTGACGTTTTCATGTTTTACTCTATGACATAAAATCCATCAGTAAATACCCCAGTCCTGATTTCATTAATCTCTTCTGTCTCTTACTAACAAGTGTCTAAATGAGACTATAGAGGTTGTCATCGGTCCAACATGAAAACCGATCTCCTCACCAGTCCACTTTTACAGCCTGTATTTAGGCTTCAAACATCATAAAGTGGTGTCAGTAGTGAAGATTATCCTGCTGTACAAAACAAGTTGGGATCAGAAACTGTTGTTTTTTTTCTGTAATAATCCAAAGACAATGGAGAAATCCCATCAGCTGATTGTGGTGGGAACCAGGGTGACACTAACATCTGGTTTAGCCTACAAAAATACATAATCCCTGCAGCACTGTATTGATGAGTGAGTCTTCCTAATCAACAACAGATTAATCTGACATGAATGTGATCTTTACTTTTATCTTCACCTACATTCAAGCCAGCTTCTGTAAACTCAGTGTTGGTTATTGAGTGAGGATGCGGGAACGAGGACCCGTCCTCTCCTCCGTGCTCTGTTGTAAAGGCCTCTCCTTCCCGCTGTCACACATTATAAACTCTTGGCTGTATCCTGTCTAGGCAGACTGAGTCACTTCAAAGCTGAGGCACACTTCTCCTGCCCTCCTATTCCTCTGCCCCCCCCTCAGAGGGTCCATGTCCCAGCTGTCGGAGGTGAAACTCTGGGAAGAAATTCTTCAAAGGACAAACTTCTCATCAACTTGACATCTGAATGTGCTCAAACCTTTTTCAGGAGGCTGTGAGGTGAAAGTGCGGGAAATCAGGACCCACTTCCCTCATCTTGTATTTCCATCCTGAGTGAAATACCACAATCACTTTTTCTAATTATTTGATTATTTCATAAAATCTTCTGCAACTTAAAATTCCTTTTCGAAAGTCCATGTGCATTCATGTGAATTTTTTTAATATGTGAAATATATTTAGCTGCAAATAACTATTATTATTATTATTATTATTATTATTGTTATTATTGCATAAATTCAATGATTATGTCATCAAATGTCTTGTTTTATCCAATCAGAATCAGAATCAGTTTCATTGCCAATTGTTTTCACATACAAGGAATTTGTTCAGGTGTTTGGTGCAAAACAATAACATAGGAAGAAGGAAAAGAGTATAAACAAGAGTGAGAACAAGACACTTGAAGATAAATAAAATTAAAGGTAAAATTAAAAGTAAAATATTTACAACAAAGATGTGGAATATTTACAACAGTTCAGGAACTGAACGTGTGATTTACTCTTGTGTGAGACGAAGAGATGCCTCAGTTTTCCTGTTTGTTGTTGTTTGTTATTTTAGCTTGAAAAATAACTGAGATGATCAGCTGATGGTCTTAGTAGATGCCAATTAATTTTCTGTTGCTTGACTAATATACTAATCCAGTGGTTCCCGACACGGAGGCCAAATACTGTGTTCTTAGAGCACTTTAATGATAACCGTCAAACATTCAGGACTGACCTGAGAGCAGGGGAAGCTCCATTTTTATTTTTGTCTGACAGGTAAAGATCACTTGTGGATTCACCATCTGTCTCCTGACTCTTTCCTTTTACTTGTTCCTGTTGCTAACCAGTCACCTATTTTGATTCTCCAGTTGTTGCCATGGATGTGATCTTCACAATCAGACTGAGGTAGCAGACAAGTATACAACATGGTGCGTCCAGTGACAATGTAAAAGCTGATCACAGTAACAGGCCTTAATATGAGAAAAAACACAGTTTTTCAGCATTTTAATGTTTTTAAAGATCATTTTGTTTTAAAACATTATTTATTCTTTTTATAATCACATCTTTTCACTTGTACTGTTTTGCAAAGGATTTGTCTGCCCACTTGCAATACCTTTGTGGCCCACAAGAGGCCCCGGCCCCCAGGAACCACTGGACGAATTGTTACAGCTCTGTGTGTATGTGTGTGTGTGTGGTGAGAAATTCACATGAACTGCTTGATCTGTACAAATCCTGTCAGACTACATGTTCTTTATTTCATAGTACTGATAAACTGTGGCGTCAGACTCCTTCACTTTAACAGTTTGTAGATTTAATTTTAACTTTAATTTTGACTTTCTGTCTTCATCATGTCATCAATAACCCATGATGACATGATGAAATCAAAACATCTTTTTAGAAACTTTTGCAAGTTCATTAAAAACGTGTGTCTCAGTGTTGTGGTATAAGACATATTTTGTTATTTTGTGGCAGGTCCTTTATTTTCTCTTTCTGCTGCTGTAGTTTAGCTTCTTAAGTTAAACTTGTTGCTCACATCTTCAGTCTGTAGACAGGATGACGTCTCAAGCAGTACGCGGCTCACTGAGGGAGGGGCTGTTCAGACTGCACACTTATCTCACCTTCCTAAGCTGTTCTTCATTGGACCTGATGTGTGTCAGAACTGGACACTTGTGTCAGGGAGGTGTGATGAAGTGTGCTGGCCGCCAAGCTGCTGCTGCAGCACTCAGCGTGTTGTATTACACGGTTAGATAGTGCACATGTCGTCAGCCTAAAGTCAGAGCCGTCCACAGATGATTGTTAAAACCAAGAGGGCAAAGTCAGTACATGTGACCTAGTGAAGAATACAATCTAAAAGTTAAATGGAAACGAGCAAACTTTGAAAGAATGTGTTTTTATGATGTGGGATAAACAAAAAGATGGAAAAACATCTGCACACACTTTTCACTTTTCACTTACTCTTTACTTTTTACACTGCACCTTGAAAATGGCACACAGATGTTCTCCAGCTGTGTGAGACTTTAGACGGCACTGTGTCCTCCAGACTGTTTTGTTTTGACTTGAGATCTGTGTTTCCATATCTGCCAGTGAAAACAACATTGTTATTGCTGAAGGAAACAATAGACAAAACTATCAAAATAAGAGCCACATTGTAATAAACTGGAATTATCCTTTAATGTTTGGTTTCTAATAGGACTACACAATTAACTTCAATATCTAAATCACATTTTTTGATCATGTAAAACATTTTACAACATAGTATTAGAAATGAAACACTGGTGCTACAGAGTTGCCCTGGCCTGCAGATCATATTCTCCAGACTAGCGGAACACGCTTGTTTGGTACAGAGCCCAGCAAAAATCACATCATCATCATTTTAATTTTTTTTTTTCCAGTGAGATGCAAATATAACCTTTCCCACTATAATTGTGACTTATATCACTTTTCAGTACGTATATGAAATATATCAGCTCTGTGTGTTTTCCCTCACATGGAGCATCCTACCTCCTGCCTCCTGTGGATGGCACTGATCAGACTGAGAAACCGCTGATAAAATGTTGGGTTGAATGTATGTTACATCCCAGGGGCTGTGAGTATTACACTGTATATAATAATATTTTGTCTGTGTGGCAGAACAGCATCTGTCCTTCACCATGGACTGATCTGCTGTCTGTCAGGAAGGAGAGTATTCTGTGAAATTAATTCATGAAGTATTAAACTGTCTCTCAGTCTGTCCTGCTTCTAAGAATATTTGAATTTAAGGGCGTACAGTTAAAGTTGTGATTGTGTTCAGATTGTGGCAGAGTGGCCTGTGTTGTACTGAACTTGCCGCACCGTGTTGGGTGTGTGGGAACCTGTTCCCTTCCTGCTCTCCCAGGCTGCAGCCCTGCGGTTGTACTGAGGTGTCGATGGGGTTTTAACGGCCTGTTTCACACCTCGGTCCACGCTGACCCACACAACACAACACAACAAGCAGCAGCTGGGCTCTGCCCCTGACATCAATTCACCATTGTATGTTAGCATCTGGTCTCCTTAAATGACCTCTCGTCTTTGTTCTGTTGAGTTTCATGAGAGAACGTTTCACAGGTTCATCCTCTTTGTTGGAGTCACTGATACTTGATTTTTAAATTAAAGTTGGTCACAGTGTCAAGTACAGTGATCCTACAAATCTGAGCTAAGATTTGAATGTGTATGAAGAGGAGTTCATCTGTTTGAAGGTTTTAACTGCAGAATCTTCACCTGGAGACTCCTCAGGGACCTGTGTCCAGTTTTGTTTCCTGAGTATCTGATAATGTGTCTGATACTGAACATGGTACATGTTCTGCTGGAGTTTTTCATCTCCACTGTCACCAAGTGCTGCTCATGGTGGGAACTGTTCGTCTATGATAATAAAATGGTCTTGACCTCACCCTGGGAAGTGCCTTGAGATCATGTATGTCGTGATTTGGTGCTGTACAAATAGAACTGAAGTGAAAATGGAACTGAATACCTTCAGTCTGTATCAGTATTTGGACTCGGTCGTGATTTAGTTTAATTTAGTTTCCTGATCGAAAATGAGCAACTTAAAGAGAAGGAAAGAAAAGACAGACCTCTGGCATTATTTTACTCTGTCTCTCTTCATCACCTCTTCATTTATTAAGAGCTGAACAGGTGAAATAATGGAAATCCAGTGTGACCAGCTACAAAGTGGTTAGACACCCATTTAAAAAGTCTCTCTCTTCTCGTGAGGCTCGGCCCTTCATGTGTTACACCTCAGTGCGTGGGTTTGAATATAAACCCCTCGAGATGACTGGACTCATCTGATTAAGTGATTAATATTTCTGTAACAGGTTTATGTAGGAACTAACTTTAAAACTGTCCTGAAGTTCACTGTTTTTCTGTTAGAACGAGCCGTCGTTTGTGGTCGTGTTAGTTGAGTGTTTCGTGTCAGTGGGCAGATCAGTCCATAATGATAGTTATTAGTTGCAACCTGGTTCTGTGTGTGTACACTTTAAATAGAGGAACCTCTCTGTGCGAGTCCCTGTGGTTTATATGATGGAGTGTGTCGATGTGAGGTTGACGGTGTTGCCACCAGGTGGAGTCCTTCACCACTGCTCCAATGTCTCATATCCTGAGCATCCTGCACAGCTCTGTCTCCTTTTCTTCCTCATCCTCCTCCTCTACAATCAACCTCCTGCTCCATCTCCTGCTTCTCCTCTCTGTTCCTCTGCTCCTTCTATTTCATCATTTCCACTCTCTGTCTCTCCTGCTGTTTCACATTTCTCCTCCTCCTCAGGCTTTATTCCTCCCTTCCTCCCGCTTTCTGTCCTTCCCTCTCTCACTACTCCTTTTCTTCCTCCCTCACACTTACCTTTTTTTTCTTCTCCACATATTCTTCCATGTTTCTTTCAGTTTTGGTCTCCTTCCTCTTCAGCTGCTTTGTTTCTCTTTCTACATTTACTTTTCTTCTGTTTTCATTATAACTTTTCTGTTTTTATGCTTCTCATTATAACTTTTTTCTTCCTTCTCCTTTTCCTAATTTTTTCTATTTTTTTTCCTCCTCCTCCTCAGATCAGTTGTGAAACCTGTCCTCACTGATGTCAGTCTGTAAATGATGTGATGGGGACACTTTTACTGTCAACACAATGCACTGATTGATTGATGTGATTGATTGATGTTATTGATCGTCAGTCAGCTGTTGTGTGAACAGATTTTAAACATTTTTCTCTCCTGTGATTTTCTTTTCTCTCTGACAGATTCCAGATGAGTTCGACAGAGGTGAGTGTGACCACACCTTCATCCGTGTGTGTGTGTACACCCTTCTTCGGTTCAGATGAGTCCCCCCCCCAACCCCCCACCTTCTACTCAACATATGTGTTTTTATTGACACCCTGGCAGTGGTGTGTGTGTGTGTGTTGTGTGTGTTGTGTGTGTTGTGTGTTGTGTGTGTGTGTGTCTCAGTGTCAGTGTTTGTTTGAATGATGGATCACTTCACAGACCCTCTGTGGCACTGCCAACTGCTCTCACTGTGTGTGAGTGTGTGTGTCTGTGTGTGTACCAACCATCCATATGCCCCTGTCTCATCATTCACCCCCTCACCCCAAGCTCACCACCCAAAACACAAAACACACACAGGCATTTACATTCTGGGGAATTATTCAGAGAAAGACATTTGGCAGCAGACCGAGCATCAGGCCAACAGGACAGAGGTCAGAGGTCACAGCAGCTTCTTGAATGTATGATGATATAGAATGATAAGATAGTTATAGGTCATTTCATCTGTCTTCTGGAAACAACCAAACTGCCCAAAATCTGGAAAAAAGTGAGTCATCAAATGAACAGAAGCGTTTTCAGTCACGGCTGCAAACTTTTCTCTTGTGTTCATTATGTTGGTGAACATTGTGACTAAATGTATTCATGACCTGTCTTTCTGTTTCCACACTTAGAAGAGATGAAATCAGGCAAGAGCTGTGACTAAATCTCTATTGCTGATAAAAAAAAATCTTAATCTGCGACATCAGAACCAGTCCAGTCTCGGCTGACACTGGTTAACTAAAGCTTCAGATCTTCACATTGATCTGCTGCGATTAGACTCCCCCTCTAAACGAGTTCTGATCTCCTGCTGCTTATAATCACTTCATCAATAACTCTCTCTCCCAGAGGTCCAGTCTGTGTTTCCTGCCTGTCCATATCCCTCCTCCTGCTTCCATCCCTCTGTCTCTCCGTCCATCATAAAATACTCCCAGGGGTCCACTTTCTCCTCATCTGACTACAAAACTGCACCTCTTCATCCCTCCCTCTGTGTCTGTAACTTTATTACCGCCTCTCCTCTCTTCCTCTCTGTCTCTACCTGTCCGTCCATCTGTCTTCATCTCTGTCCTGGTTTCTGCAGCTCATAAAGCTCATGTGCTGTTTATAGTCTGCAGCTTATTGGCTGAACTAAAACTGAACAAAAAGTGAATGAAGTCTGGTGCATACATGCAGAGAGACCACAGGATGGAATGGATTGTTGGATGTGTAGATGGACAGACTGACAGACAGATCGATGGATTGATGGATTGATTGATGAACAGAAGGAGGGATGTGTGCGCAGGCAGGGCTGCGCCTCAAGGACTGGGAGTTATTGATGAAGGGTTTACTAGTATCAGCAGGCGATCAGAATTCATTTAACTGGAGAGTTTTGTCCTGATGTACAGCTCACAGCTGCAAACCTATTGAAAATAAATTTTAGCCACACTGTTTCTTCACGTTCTTTCATCACTCTGAACACACGCACATCGTAATAGATTTTTATCTCAGTTTCACACACACCTGCTCCTGCTGCCCCTCATACACATTCAAACAATAAATGTGTTTTAATCTGCCACTAAAAATAGTCCCCTGTAATGTTTACTGAAAACTACAGTGACTGATTTACATCTTCAGGAGGAAGCAGTGGGTTTACAGCCGAGAGCCACAGAGTGTGTTGAGAGAGGGATTAATGTACTGTTGTTTTGGCTCTGCACATGAAATGTCTTGACACAATGCACTGATTGATTGATGTGATTGATTGTCAGTCAGCTGTTGTGTGCACAGATTTTAAACATTTTTCAGACACATAGAATAACATGAGACTGGTGCTTTTGAGGTTAGGGTTTGGTAAAGTTATGGTGGAGGTTAATGTTTGGATGAGTCTCTGGGATTTAATGTCAGTCAGCTCATTGTCCTGCTGACAATAAGATAAATACAAGTTAATGACTAAAAACAACTGGACTGTTCTATATGGTGTTGAGTTGTGTTCTTACATTATCGCAAATGTTTCCATCAATTCTCAAACCAGAGAGACAGTCAATTTAATCATGGTAATGGTCCGTATCATTGGTCGCCTGTCAGTGATGTCATATCATCTTTTTGTGATTTCCTGTCAGAAGCTTTTATCCAGTTTTAAGCCTCATATTAAGCACTTTAACTGGATGAAGGATATTAGTCATTGGACGTCTGGATCTTAAGTTATCAGAGAAACAGGCTGAGTAAATGTTAGACAGCTCAGCTTCCAGCCGCTCGGAGACATCCCATGTCTGCAGAAGAGCGTCTGCAAATCCCGGATATTTAACCTGAAACTATTTTGGTGTTTCTACTGATTTTAATGACCTGCTCTGTTTGTTGTGGAGAGGAGGAGACCTTAAAACCTCCTGAATGTCTGGTTCACAAGTTATCAGAGAAACAGTGGAAACAAAGGTTAGCAGCAGTCTCAGCTCTCAGCCCTTCCCTGAAATCCTGTGTTGATGAAACTGGCTGTTTTTATGGGTTGTAATCACTGGTGTGTTTGTTGTGGAGAGGAGGAGACCTCTGTGGAGAATTCAGCTCCTGACTCCTGAACAGAGAGACAACAATTCCCATGATCCCATGCTGTATCACAATGTCACCCAGCGCCATCTTTTGTTATTGTTTTGATAGAGAACAATAACAAATTGCAGACAAAATCACAATGTTGGCGGGTCTTTTGGATTTTTGGACCAGTGAAAAGGGGCTTTACTGTGAAGAAAAAACCCTCTGCTACTAATTTACTGTAAAAATTCACTGCAAAGCTTTAACAATATAAACCTTTCAACTGAGATAATTGTCGTTTTTATTATGAAGTAAATAGGAGGTTGTGAGCCCCCTTGACAGGACACTTTAAATATTCATTTTTAACTAAAACAGCTTCAGGTTGTTTTGCTGTTGAGGGTTAAACTGAGTTTGTTGGACGCAGCAGCCAGTGGGTGAAGACATCATATGACCATGACATCATCATATGATCGTCACATCATCACATATTGATTTTACTGAGAGGTGATAAATGATATTGAGTTATTATTCACTGACTTATACATGGTTTCGATCTAAATGCTCCTCTGCACATTTTCCAGCAGCCCTTTTCAGAGTAATGAGGGCCAATCATGACCTCAGAGGCCTCTTAGGGACCTCATGGACCAGGGCCAAATCATCTCTGATGAGCTTAGGGACCAGGGTAAAAGTTCACGATCCCTCAGGGAGGACAGATAGATAAGCTCTGCTCCTTCGTCCTCTCAGTCCGATCCTCCTCCTCTTCATCTTTTCTTGCTCCATCCCGACCTCCTCCATTCTCCTCCTCTCTCTTCCTCTAGAATCGTCTCCTCCATCCCATCCTCACACTCAGCCATCCCTTTCTTTCTTTCTTTTCCCTCCCCCTCCCCCTCCTCTTGGAGCAGCAGAAGGTGAGTGGAAGGTGGACGATGGAAGGATGGATGAATGGATGTATAAATAGGTCTTGTGGGCCGTTTTTGGCTACAGACTCTGTTTGTGTGCCAAGTGGCGGCATTCGTGTGCGTAATGCAGAGGAGCGTCGGATACCATGGCAACCAGGAAATGTGACACCTCATACAGACATGCAGATGCACACACATCACACAAAGCAGTCCCCTTTGGATTTCATGACATCTATAATAACCCTGTGTGTGTGTGTGTGTATGTGTGTGTGTGTGTGTGTGTGTGTGTGTGTGTTCCTTACAAAAATACACACACACAAAAACATGGAGGAGACAGACCAAAACTTCTCAGCTTTAAACTGAGGGATTTTCTCTGTGCCTTAATAATATAGTTGTGAAGTCTTCAGGGTTTTCAGACGTGTTCTCAGAATAGTTACGTCAAAACCTGTGTGACGCTGAGCACAAATAAAACAAATACAAATAAAATCAAATTTTCATTTCAGAGACGCGATCTTAAAAAAGCTGAAATTGAAATTAATCTTCAACAAATCTGATAATTGACTGTATTTTTTTAAGTCTTTTTTCAGTCTTCAGTGACAGTAAACTGAATATCATGGAGTGCTGCAGGAATGATGTATTTTTGTTGGCCATCCAGGAACTTAACATCACCCTGCTTCCCTCGAAAACAAGCCAGTGGATGTTTACATGGGCTTTTGGATCACTGATCAGCAACAGTTTCTGATCCTGACAGGTTTTGTTCAGCAAAATGAACTCCACTTAATGATGTTTGAAGCCTGAATACAATCAGCAGCAGTAAAAAGCTTATGTTAGGCTATGAACCAACTACACCACGCTCACATGACTTCACCATCACCACCACTAAACTTTAACTTGTAATTTAGCTCTTAGCTCTTCTACAAAAGCCTTTCCTCTGACAAAGTTAGTGACAGGTTGTAATAAACACAACGAGGCTGTAAAGGTGGACTGGTGAGGAGATCGGTTTTCATGTTGGACTGATGACATTTAACGCCCCGACAACCTCTGTGGTCTCATTTAGACACTTGTTATTAAGAGACGTAGAAGCTTAAAGAAATCAGGGCTGAGGTATTTACAGATGGATTTTATGTCATAGAATAAAAGGTAAAAATCCCTAGAGCCTGTGTTTACCACAGACCTTATTTCAAGCTTCCAACCAAAAACCTAGAATTCAGGACGAGGGAACATCCTAACATCCTCCTGCACCCAGCATCAGTTTAATTGTAACACATTGAAAATGATAACACTTTATTATTTTAAATATTTGATCGAGGTGGTGGTCGTGTTTTCAACCATATCACCCAGCCTGCTCACCTCTACTGCACTAACATGAACACACACACACACACACACACACACACACACACACACACACTTACACTTACTTTCCCCAGAGACACACACACACTCACATGAAAGAGGCTGGGTCATGCTGTCGTTTGTCACCCAGAGAGAAAACAAATGATTGACAGAGGAAGGAGGAGGTGTTGCTGTGCAGCAGATGCCGGGCCTGACCACGGCTTTTGTTTGTCCCAAACAAAAGCTGTCCATCTCTCCACATCTCTCTCTTCATCCCTCCTTCCTCTGACTTCACCCCTAATTTCCTTCATGTTTGGCTTCCCTCCCTACCTCCTTACCTCTTATCTTTCCTTCTCTCCTGTTGTTGTTTCCTTAGCTCCTTTCATTCTTCAGTGTCCTTCTTATCTCCTTCCTTTACTCTTTCCTCTTTTATTCCTCCTCACCTCTACTTTTATTAGCCTCATCCTTCCCTTTCTCCGAACTCCTTTTCTTCCACCATGTCCATGTTTTTTTTTTCCTTCCTTTTCTTCTTTTTGCCTCTTTCTCATTCTTTCGTCCATCTTTTTCCTTCCTCTCCTCATCTTTTGTCCATTCCTCCGTCCCACATCTGTCTGTCTCTCCTTTACTCCCCTCCCTTTCCTTATTTCCTCCCGTCTCCCTTCAGCCCCTCTCCTCCTAACTGACTCTGTTTATCTTTCCTCGTCTTTTCATCTTTTCTCTCATTATTTTCCTCGGCCCCTCCCTCCATTCATTCTTTTGAATTACCTTTGTTCAGCTTGTTTTCTTGTCCATCCTCTCTATTTATTTTCAATCTTTCCCACATTAAAGCTTATTACCGCTTTCAAAGGGAATATGTTCTCATGAAGGGAAAAATGACGGAAATCACACATCAAAACAGATTCCTTCATTTTCCAAATATGTGGAGTTATTTCAAGATGAAGTGTGAATTTTTAAAAAATGTTTTTGTATTTTTCCTTACTCAAACTCCTTTTTGGTGTCAGGGCCTCCTTTTCTCCAGTGGATTCCTCTTTGTACGATTGTTGATTTTCAGTTTAAAACTGGCAGCTGTAAATGCCTCGTTCTTTAAATTTGGAGGACTAACACCCAAACTTATTGTACTGCTGATGTTATAGATCACAGAAATGTCAAATTCTGTCAAAGGGAATATTTGGTCCTGACAATATCATGAAAATAAATGTGCACAGAAGTACAATATTGATCCTGAAGTTTGAAGTACTTAGGTTGAAGCTGTGTGTTTGGTGCCTGCATCCGGCTGCAGGATGTCTTTGTCTTTTCACATCCTCACTGTGTCAATTTAGTTGATCGTGCTCTCATACATTCTTGCTGCGACAGCTTGTTTCATCCCAACCAATCAGAGCTTGTCGTCTTTCATGACTTTTGTGCCATGGACCGACTTCAGTGGTCCACCCTCACAGCAACAACATCCTTCCTCTTTTTCTTCAGTTGAAGAGAGATCTTTGCTCCCACTGATCAACGTCACTGAACCCACTGAGGAGCCAATGACATCCTGACAGGCTGTAGTCTTATTGTGAGGCGTCCCAGATGTTCCACTGTGACACACTACACAGGGCACTTACACTGATGTGCCTCAGCAGGTCGAGATTCCCGGAAGTTGGGATTTGTATCTTTCTGCCTCTTTGATGCTTCTTTCAAATGTTTGTCAGTTCAGTGTTTTTCTGTGCTTGAAACTCATTTTCTTCCACTTTACACACGTTACTACAGTGATTATGCGTCAGGTTCTGAATGGTGGTGATCTCCACTGTGATCCTGTGTGTTGACACAGACACACTGAAGCTGATGCTGCTCTGCTAACAGGCTGCTCATGCTGCACCTCCTGTGTAGACGTGGTGTCAGTGTTTTCAGCAGCAACATGCTGCTGTTTTCATCAAACAAGCTCTATAAAGCCACTGCACACTACCTGCCCAGAACATAACAGTAGTCAGTTTTGTGCTCTCATTGCGTGGTAACCTCAGCTGGGTTTGCCTCAGCGTCACACTGGCAGATCAGTACCAGGGCAGGAGGAAAGTTGTTTGGCCCACATCGGCCCACCCAAGCCGATTCAGAGCACAAACAGGTCTGATCTGACAGCTCAATGGAGCGAGGCCTCTCACACAAAGAGCCGACATTGACTATGAAATGAAGACCGTTAGAGAGGGGGAGAAGATGAAAGGAGAGAAACAAGAGTGGAAAAGAAAGAGGAGGAGGTGGCCTCTTCACTCCCAGAATATATCAGGAGGAAACACACACACAGGCAGCAACCCGTGACAAACAGGAATTCCAGTTATTTCACATCCAAACAGACACGTGGTACAGATGTATTTGTTGACTGGTTTGGATTTCTTTAACTTCAGTCAGGATAAGTAGTTTGCATAAACAAGGTCATTTAGATTTAAATGAAGTATTTTAAAAGCGTTAGATCAACTTCTCTCTGTTTGATAAAAGCTAACATACAAACTTAACTTTCTCCAAAACTGTTCAAGGTCCTAAATTAAGATTATTTTAAAGGTTCCATATTTAACACTTTTACACTGTTTTATCTGAAGTGTTGATCTCCATCAGAAGATATATTTTTGGTTTTAAGAACCAAAAACCATCTCAGTATAGTTTTACATCTCCACTCTCAGGCTTCTCTCTGGAGCTCTAGTAACAACAGGTCAGTCAGCCAATCAGAAGAGTGGATCTGAGCTTCTCTTCTGATTGGCTGACTGTTTTTGAGTGAGTAAATATAAAGATATAGCAGATTTCAGGTAAACACTCAGAAAAACCAAATCCTTCAAGGTTGGATGGTGGGTCCAGGTGGGCGGGGCTTGGTGCGTGGCTGAGGGTGGTGACTGTTTTGCTGTGACATCACAAAGTTCCAGAAATCCTGACAGCTGGTTTTAAGGCTCAGTTTCTGAATACAGGCTGTGTGCATTTCTCTGTGGACTGAGGCTTTGATACTTTCACAGTGTTAATGTAGAACCTAGACCTGCTTTATAATCACAAACACATGGACATCTACCTTTATACTGGATGGAGCTTTAAGGCATTTCAAACTTCTGCTGTAAAAACATCCTCTGTTTTGGTACCCTGCCATAAGAAGTAGCTGAATGAAACTGAAATGTGTGTATGAGTGCAACAAAACCATAAAATTGTAAAAAGCTGCAGTCAAAACATCAGATTGTCACAGAGCTTAGAGTGTGACATCATCAGATTTCTTTGGACCAACAGTAAGTCCTGCTGGTGGCACTAAGTGACAGACATTTGGATTTGTCTTCCAGGGACGATAGATATCTGAACTAAATTTCATGGCAAACCATCCAGTAGTTGCTGAGATGTTTCCATCAGGACAAAAGTGTCGGACCAACTGACAGACAGACATGACCATCCACAGAGCCGTGATTCTAGTGCCTGAAAACCTGGTTGATTTTTACATGAGCAGTGACGTCCTCCTCTCAGTGCTGGAAGCTGACAGGATGACAAATATTCCTCCTGCTCTTCATCCTTCTCGTGTCATCCTCTGACTGAAGCCTTATTTCCACTCCTCCCTCCTCCCCATCACCACCACCGTTCATTAACAATCACAGGAGACATCCCCACATACTCACTAGGCTGACATCATAGGAATACACTGCAATTTACTGAAATACCACTCGTGTGTGTGTGTGCGCAGGACAGCGGGTTAAACATCCTTTTCCCCAGCAGACTGCATATTATCACCCCAGTTGTGTTTTGTGTAGCCAACAACCCAAAACCCAAAGTTCAGTCCCAAAGTTCAGTTTACCGTTCACCAAAAACAGGAGCCTGCTGGTCCACAGCATTGGACAGTACATACACACTGATGGTTGTGGACAGGGCACACACATGGGTTGAAACTCTTTTTCTCTGTTTCAGGATCAACCTGAACTTTTCCCTCAGATTCATTCGCTTAAATATTTCTATTTTTGAGAGACACCAGTTTCTGTGTCCTCACATCCACGTGTGTCCTGTTCCTCTGGGGGCGGGATTGAAAGCATGAACACATGGAAGACAAAGGACAGAGTGAATCTTTATTTAGAGCTAACAGCTTGATGCAGTAAAAATGAATCAAACACTTTTTTAAAAATTTAGATATTTTCTCCTCCAACATCTTTACATGTACATCCACCCTCCCACCTTTATTCACCACCCCCCATCTGGTATCCACATTACACATACACATACAGTATACACACACACATACTCAGCGCATCATCACAGCAGGACTGTGGCAGATGGCTTCTGCTTCCTGCTTCAGCACGCTGCTATGAACTCTGGGGGATCGAGTCCCCGGGGACCAGAGCGTGCTAGCTTCAGCGAGTGTGTTTGGAGATGAAGATGGAGGGATAGAGAGAGGCACGCGCATGTGTGTGTAACTTGCTATTGTGCTGCTGTTTGCAGTAATGAGCCAACGGCCCCATGGGAAACGAAGTCTTTATTATTATTAGTCATCAGCGCGTTGACAGCTGGAGGCGTCATTAGTAGGACTCATCTAGCTGGCTTATCAGCGTCGTCATCAGCAGGTCGCGCCTCAGCCTCATTGATCAGTTCCGAGGCTGCAGGTCGAACCATGTGACACCTCTGATCACCACACTGATAACAACTAATCAGCTGAGCCTCGTGACCATTCAGATCTCATCCAGCTTTGCTCTGTTCCTCTCCAGGTGAAAGTAATTGAATTGGATCAAACCACATTTTATAGTTCAACTAATCTTCCCTCATATTTTCTTCTGTGAAACAGTTCGAACCTATAAATGGAGAAGTAAGACATGACGTTTGTTGATCTGTTTTTTTTTCTTTTTTTGTGTTGCTTCTGTTCTTCCTCTCAGACCCTCCAGTTGTCCAGCAGTTGAAAAGAACCTTCAAATATTTCAAAGACTACAGACAGGTGAGTCAGACATCATCAACAGTTAAAGTAAAACCAGGAGGAAATGATCATTCCGTTTAAAGCTTTTTTTGTTTTTTCCCTTGAAATTTTGCGACATGTAGTTGCATAGGTGGGGTTTTTCCAAAGGCTGATAGCAACATATGATAATGTTTAGACCTGGGGTCTCCAACCTTTTTTCTTTAGAACTACTTTCACAAAATATTACAAGTTACATTAACACACATATCATATCAAAACACCAAACTGATCTCCAAACCAAATCAGATGAAGAAGATAATTTAACAATTTATCCAATGTCAATATCCGAAACTCCAAAAACATCTGAAACTTGCCTCAGTGTCAAATATCTGAGTCATGACTCAGTCAAACCTAAACACGCAGACATGATAACACCACTGCAAATAAACGCCCATAAATCTGCTGTTTTTCCAAAATGTAAACACACATGGGCTAGAAAAAAAAGCTGAACTCATTGTATCCATGTATCCATCCATGTATTCCCAACCTTTTCCAACTCATGGCTACATGAAAATTGCAAATATTTTGGTGGCCCACATCTGAGCCTGTAACAATATGGAGGCCAAATAATAAAAATTATAAACAAAAATAACAAATACAAAAAAATAAACAAGTTAATGATGTGGTCCGGCCGGGGACGACATAAAAGTTCCTGTCATTGGCTGATCACAGTGAAAATACAAGAAAAGAAATGAGACATTGTGATTTTATAACATTTTTAATGTTTTTAAAGATCATTATATTTTAAAACATTTAACATTATTATTATTATTATTATTATTATTATTATTATTTCACCAATTATACTGTTTTGCAAATGATTTGTTGGCCCACCAGTGCACCTTGGCCCACAGGTTGGGAACCGCTGGTCTATTATAAAATATATGATATATACACAGAGACATTCACACACATAAAGTGGTTCTGAAGTTCTGAGGGCCTTTCCGGTTCCAGTGAATGGGATGATCATCACACTGTGATGTTCACCAGGTTACTGTGTAAATGGTTTAAACTCAGTTTTCTTAGTTTTCTACAACTTTCAGTACTTTTATTTTTAGTCTTGTGTTACACAGAGAAAAGCTGATTCACAAAAACTAATGCAAGCTCATTACTTTCACCATGAAAAGCTTTATGTACAAACATTCAGTTCTCATTTTTACCCACTTACCAGAATTGTTATGATAAAATTAGGTTTTACTGTGGTAACCAGTTTTTTCACTTTTGCTGTACTTGGCACTAGATGGGAAATGCTTTTATCCTGATTCCTGGATAACTGAACCTTCTGCCAACCACACACCACACTCAAATCAGTTTGATATGAGATTCCTGCAAGAAGGGGCTGAATATGTAGATTCAGATTGTAGTGGTGGATTTTCCTCAGTAAAGTTGTGGAGTCAAGATTTTCAGTTGTACAAACTGTATTAGTAGTTTCGGTTTCTGTAAGTATATCTTACAGAAAGTATATCTTCCTTTTTTTTTTTTTTTTTTTTTTAGAGAGATAATATGAGCTGATTTGGACGTTATCTAGTAGCTACTAGAAGAACTGTTTATTATAAGTATAAATTGTATGTAGGCTGGATTTTCCCCTTTGAACCAGAAATTCCAGTATTTTCTCAGAATTGCCAACTTCCTCCTATGACTCTGGAAGGTGTTGTGAAATATATTAATATGCACTGATTTCTGAAGGCACAGTGTGACCTGCTTTGTGTGTCTATCCGTGTGTGTGTTGATAATTGTAGATGATCATTGAGCCGACGAGCCCCAAGCTGCTGCCTGACCCTCTGAAGGAGCCATACTACCAGCCTCCTTACACTCTGGTGCTGGAGCTCACCGACGTCCTGCTGCACCCAGAGTGGTCGGTACGTGTCCTCACACTCCTCCTCTTCCTCCTCTAAGAGCTGGTTCATGGTCTCCTCAGAACAAGTTCTTAAGACGTGCTGTCAGACCTAAAATAGAGAGCCAGAGAGTGAAGTATATGTCTGGCTCCTCTCTCAGTGTGTCTCTGTCCAGTCTGTGTCAGTCCAGCTCACCTGCAGTGCTGCTGCCCCACCGAGCTCCATGGAGGCTGATAATGGAGCATCTGCTGATCAGCTGCCGAGGCTGGAGCATCTTTCCTGCCTGCCTCAGCAGCTGAGGCGGGAGCGTCGACTGATGCATCAGCTCATTGACTTTAGGGGACAGCCCCAGTCCAAGACTATATGGTAGAAGAAGTAGTTTACTATATTTCATCATCTGTGCTGCAGGCTACAGGCTGTGGGATACATTCGCTGCTAAGACACCACAATCACCCAACTTTTGGCACTTGAGATGCATTGTGGGAAATGTCTGACAGTGTTACAGGAACATGAAGGTGAATCGGTGAAGTGCTCTGACTGACTATACTATACTGTCACAGAAACAATGGAGATGTGATAACAGGTTCATCAGAGTGCTTTCTGTCTGAACTTCTTCACGTTGTCAACTGTACTCTGCTTCTGGATTCCTCCACTACACCTCCCATATTCCCTCTCTACTCCTTCATATTCCTGCTGTACTTCCTCCTTCTGTTATTTACACAGAACTGTAAGGTTACACATAACATAACTTCTCTACATCTGTTTTCTTTTATTTTTATCTTTACTCCTCTTCCTGTCTGTCCGTCTGTCCGTCTGCCCATCAACATCCATTATGAGCCGATCAGGTAAACTTCATATAGAATATTATATGGCAGCTGATTTCTCATCAGAACAGCGAAGAACAAACAGAAGCAGCAGCAAAAAAAACAGGTAATAGTTAAAGACATGAAGGTGGGAGGGGCCGAGGTGAACTGGGGGGGTGATGGTTTTTCCCACCACCTGTCGACTTGTCTGAGTTTTCCCTTTTTACACACACACACACACACACACACACACACACACACACACACACACAATCAACTTACCTGACAGGTGTGCAGCAGCCGTAACTCAACACCTGCTGCCTGTTAAAACAGACAAACACACACACATACTAGTACACTGGCCCACCACTCGAACTTTCCTTCCTGTGACACACACACACACACACACTTACTTACTCACTTACTTTTATCCTTCATTATCTTTTCCCTCCAACTTGCACATAAACACATTTCATGTCATCTCTTAACCCTCCAACCTCACACATACACACACACACACTAACTGCTTCAACTGTCACTAACATTTTATAGCTGTAATCGTGGCTGCAGATTATCATTGAGTCCAGAGTCAGAGAGTAACTGAAAGAAAAGTCTCTATATGAAAACATCAGTTTGTTCACTATCGCTACATAAACACACACTCATGCACAAACACACACTGTTGATGTTGTGTGTGTTTAACTTAAGCAGCAGCAAACAGGAGTCGACCTGAGCAGAGAAGGTCGTGACCTCTGAGTGTCTGACCGTAACAAAACAGCGGCTGTTCAGCTGCTACAGTTACGCGTGTGCACACACACAGAGACACACACACACACACACACACACACACACAGAGACAGGCCTGTTACATCTGGCTGTAGATGCAGTGAGTCTTACATGATAGTTGACCTTTCTTCCTCTGTCGTCAAAAAGCTGCTCAAACAGTTAACGTCATAAACAGTGTGCAGTCTTTGTTATGGCTGTCACAGCTGTCATATACACCACATGACCAAAATGTGTTTTAAAAGTCATCTTCTTTTATTAAATTAAATGGAAAACTAACAAATGGTAAACAATAGATATTAACTGGACTAGAACAAACTCCAGGAACATGATTTAAAAAAACATAAGAAGACAAGTTCTCAGATGAAACTGGGTAAACACTGTGTCCTCTCTGGGTTTAAGCTGTGGCTTTTGTCCAAGTACAGGTCCTTATTGGACTAAAGCAGGGGTCAGCACATAAGTTTGCCATTAGATGGCAGGCCATAACATAATCAAAGGCTTATTTAAGAAATTGATTGATAAAAATGCAGCTGGAATTTGCTTGATTTACTGTTGCAGACACATGTAGGGAGGAGCGATCTGTCAAAAAGATCATATGACATATATCTTTTTGGGTTGAATCACAGTCCACAATCTTAATCATGATCTGCATTCTGTTTCCAGAATTTTCATTTTACAGTGAAAGTCCTAACCCGAAGTTGTGATTCTTTGGACAGCACTGTTTTATTTAATAGGTGATATAATGGAAGTATTTGGATTTGAAAGTTCAGTCGTTGCTAACCAGTTGGTCCCAGCTCAGGACGAGCCTCACGTTGTCCTCCCTGCAGGTAGATCTCTCAGTGTAACTGGTGACGGTGGTTCTTGTTCCGCACCAGTTCTGAACGGTTCATCTGGAGCTACATCAAACTCACCAAGGAACACAACAAGGACTGTTTTTTCCAGCTACAGTTAGCAGCTAGCTGTTTAACAGTTAACATGGTCTGTTAGCAGCGACTGCTAACAGATTAAATATCCAAGTATAACAGCTTTAATGAAGGGATCTGAACTATTTGTCTGAAGTAGATCATCTGTCAAAGTAAGATGGTCACCCACAGTCACATCTTTGACATCGTTTGACTGATTTACTGGACTGATGTTTTTTAATACCGCACACTTCATGTCCTTATTTCAGAGGTCTGTCAAGCAAGCCATAGAACCATCGGGACTTCCTGTCAGAACTTTTCAGGATAAAAGTTCAAAATGGCTTGAAATTGACCATTGCTGCAAAAAAAAAAAAAAAAAGACAACTTTTATTTTGTAGGCAATATCGCTTAAATGGATGTGATTCTGTGGGTCACTGTTGCTGCCTTAACAGAGATGTATTTTAACACCAGGAGCTGTGCACTGACTATAGTGCAGATTCTCTATTTGGACATTATAACTAAGTGTGGGACTGTCAGTCTGATGTTGTAAGATTAAAAAAGAAATCTGATTTTCAAAATAATCCAGCAGACCAGATATTATTTCTCACGACCAGTTTTGGCCCGTGGGCCGCTGGAGTAAAGGGTCAAAAATAAAGCGAGGAGCAAGCGTTAAAAGTAACCACTAAGACATGAGCAGGTGTGAAGTGCTCAGGTGAACCTGCTGAAGGGATTTGCTCCCATTCAGACACAAAAGCACAATATTACTAAGCATTATATTAGAGATGTCGGGCAGTAAGATCTGGCCCACAGTTGCTGTTCCAGTTCAGAGCTGTTGGATGGGGGTGTTGAGGTCAGTCAGGTTGTTCCACACCAAACTGGGAAAGCGTGCCTTCACGGAGCTGACTTTGTGTATGTGGGCATTGACATGTTGAAACAGGGAAGAGATAAACATAAACTGCTGACAGGATGTTTGAGGAACACTAAATATAAATATGATTCTGAGCAGGAGCATTATGATTTCTCTTCACTGGAAGGTGCCTTTTTATTTCTCTCCGCAGGTTTCTGCAGGTCTGAGACTTCCTGCTGATACAAGGTTCACCTGGTGCTGTCAGGTTAATAATTACCCGTCATATCTTTTTACTTGTTATTGAATGACTTCCTACAAGGAACATGGCTGGAATTATGAAATGCCCATCACAGGTTAAACAAGGAGCATTTCAGCTCTCTGTGGTTTGACACTTCAGAGACTTAACTGTTGTGTGTGGAAATATGAAGCACAGCCAGTGACTGGAAGCTGCTGCTTGTGCTCAGATGGAGAAGAAATGGCAAAGGCCAGGTTCAGACCAGGTTTAGCTCCACATGTATTTCATGTCTCATTGGTGTCTTACAGCGATAGATGTGCTTACTTGATGTGTGTGAGGTTCTTCTCTATAGTCGGTGTGCATTAAACTCAGATCAGCTCCAGTTTAGAGAAGCAGCAGGAACTGGGTGATGAGCTGCTGTGGACAGGCTCATCTCTAAAAACATGTTTTAGCCACTTTAAAAATTGTCCACACAAAGAAGCTAACATCAGTTTAAATGTATCCGTTATTCAGAATATTTTCACCACTTTATCTTGCCATCAAACAGCCCTTTATTTTGGAACTACATTTTTCAACCGTTGAACTACTGTATTCCTACGCACAAGCACAGCAATGGTGCACGCTGCATTACTTCGCTGATCAGCTGCTTGAAAATATTCTGAATAAAGATACATTTAAACTGATGTTAGCTTCTTTATGTGCACATTTGTTAAAGTGGCTAAAACTTGCTGACTGGTTTGTGTTTTTACTGTCTGTGTTTCCAGTTGTCGACTGGTTGGCGATTTAAGAAACGTCCAGGCATCGACTACCTGTTCCAGCAGCTCGCACCGCTCTATGAGATCGTCATCTTCACTGCAGAGACCGGCATGGTGAGACGCGCGCACACACACACACGCAGGTCATTTACTTGTGTTTATCTCTAAATAAGCCCTCAGAGGCTTCACTGTCATGCTGATGTGAGCTGGCTGCTGTCTGATCGGATCTGTTGTTGTCTGCTCCGCCGTCGTTTATCTTAATGACAGGTCGTTGATTTGATGGGTGGTGCATTTTCTTCCATTCAGGTTTTTGCTGCATGTCACAAAGTTTAGAAGTTTGTAGAACAGACTGGTTCTGGTCTGTGTGATCCCTCCAGACGCTGATGTGGTCATCAGTCAGATCTCTGGTCTGTTTGTGTGTGAAGTGTGTCGACTTGTTTACAGTCGTCTGAGGACCATAAACACACAAACAGATTTCAGACACGTAAACAAACAGTCAGTGTTACGTTGTCCTCACAGAACCTCTCCACTAACAACATTTGAACTGTTGATTTTTTTTGTTACTTGTTGTTTGTTATTAAAGCTGCAACCAAAGATTAGTTTAATTACTGATCAATCTTGATTGATGTGATTGATCTTCAGTTTACAGGGACATAAAACAAAGTGACACCAGAGAATGTTTGAAAGTCATGACATTAATTAGATTTTTGCAAAAATGTTAATTTCATTCAGCTGACAAATAAAGTTTATTGTGTGTTATGATGGTGCTGATTATTTTGTTTGTCTTTGTGTGTTTGTGTGTTCAGACAGCGTATCCTCTGATTGACAGCATCGATCCTCAGGGTTTCGTCATGTATCGTCTCTTCAGAGATGCAACTCACTACATGGAGGGACATCATGTAAAGGTACTGTGTGGGTGTGTGTGTGTGTGTGTGTGTGTGTGTGTGTGTATATATAGTTGTTCTTGTACTGGTATCTTTGTGAGGACCAGTCTGAGTTATAGACCTTGTGGAGTGGGGACATTTAACTCAGACTTCAGACTTGGTTTTAAGATCCAGGTCAGAATCAGGTCTAGGTTTAGGTTTTTTGTTTGATAATGGAGGAAGGTGGTGCTCAGACAGGTGTGAATGAAACTTTGGATCAGCTGAGTGGCTGTCGTCCATAGAGAAGCTTGATAAAACACCTGTACACTGTTACTGAGGCTCCACAGAGCTGTGTTACCCCCTGTGTCTGCTCTCCATGGCTGCCTTCTGCTGCTGCCATTGATTTCTCCTCCTCCTCCTCCTCACCACAATGGAAACGCCTCCTCCCCACTTTACTCCCTCCCTCCCTCCCTCGCCTCCTTCATCTTTCTCTCAGGCCTCATTAACCTTCTGCCTCCTTCCCTCTCTCTCCTCTTCCTCTTATCTCGCCTCCCCTTCACCCTCCTTCACCCCTGCCTCCTTTCCTCCTCTCCCCTCTCATTTCTCCCTCTTCCTTCATGTTTCTCCTCCCTCCCTCTTCACCCCCCTCCTTTCTTCCTCCCCCTCCTTCTCTTCCTTCTGTCTCCCTCCAACTGTCATCCCTCTGTGTCCTATTGAGGAACAGTCTGGAGGTTGTAAGGAGATGGTTAACCTACTTCCCAGAAAGAAGCGACACTTACCATCTCATCTCCATAACGTTAAGACAGACCTGAATGCAACAGATGCTAAGAGAGAGTTATGAATGCTCCATATGCTGAGGGAGAGTTAGAAATGACACATATGTCAAGAGAAAGTTATTAAGTGTCCCATCAATTTAAAATAGTTGTTTATATGTGTCTGTTGGTGTGCATCTTCTGCCATCCATGGCTGTGAAGCAAACACTGTGTATCCCACAGATACAAGTTGTGTGATTTGCTCATTTCAGGAGCAAATATGATGAAATTGCTGCTTTTCTGAATAGTTACCATGCGTCAGTGCCGGGGAATGGGGAAGTGATGTATCCCAATGATCAGATACATGTCATCCCACAGTGATGCACATCAAGATGTGAAACAGGTACGGATGTTTCGATGCCTCATGAAGTTTGGAGTTGTGAAAGCGCTCACTCTGACCTGTCCACACTTCAGCTGCTACACATGGGACCTTGATGAAAACATTGGCTGTGAACATTTAAAAATCTGGTGACTGAACAAAGTGGAGTAATGTTCTGTCTGATGCTCTGTCTGGTGGTTGAGATGCAGCGTATTGAGCTTTGTTCCACCAGTTGTTTTACTCCCTGATATTGTTCCAGCAATGTTGATTTGATGCTAAAAGTTTATTTTGACTTTAATACCATTCATTCCTGGTAAGCTTCAGCGAGGACCCTTCCTCATCCTCTTATAAAACCCGACCAACACCCAGCTATTGTCTGCTGCCCTGCATCTGAGCGTCGGCTGCAGACCTGAAATGGATCAGACGTCTTATTGTTTGTTGGCTGTTGCCGGGATAAGAAACACACCACAACAGTTGGATTAACTGTCTTCCTTCAAAAGTGGTTGTTCTTGCTGGGGCCTGCTGTCTGAGCAGGGTTTACTGTCAGGAGGTTAATGGAGTGTTTCAGGGGAGAGGGTCATCTCCCCCTCTCTGTCCCATGTTCACTTTCTACATCTAAACCTCAGGAGAACAATGATGAAGTTACAACACCACACCACTGATCATTTTCAATGTTTTTAAACCTGTGTTTATGTTGTTTTTTCATCTGCACTGACGCAACAACAACACAAGTACCGTTTTCAGCTAAAAATGAGTTTTTATTTATGCACTAACAAAACAACATTTGTTCATTTGTTTATATGAACAGATATAACTGAAACAATAAAGGCCCATTTTCACTTACGCAAACATTTTGACACTATGATAAATGATAGCGTGCTAATTGGTTAAATGCTCAGTATTTGTCTTTTGTTTTCAAGGACTATTCACAATGTGTTTGATATATATTTTAACTATATGTTTATAAAAATAACTAGTAAATGAGACACCCCAGTGTCCCCTTGAACCACTTTTGTCAATTCTACTAAACAGCAGTTTAAAGGTCCATATTTTAACTTCTTCTGTGTTTTATCTGAAGTGTTAATCTCCATCAGAAGTTATATTTGTGGTTTTAAGAACCAAAAACCATCTCAGTGTAGTTTTACATCTCCTCTCTCAGGCTTCTCTCTGGAGCTCTAGTAACAACAGGTCAGTGCAGTAGATTGGCTCAAATAAAGCCAGATCTGTTCATGTTTTGCGCTGCAGTGCGAACAGAGCTGAAGTGACTGACTGTGATGTCCTCTGCTGAGCGTCAAGGCAGCGTCTGCTCCTCACAGCAGTAGATGTCATTTCTGGCTCTGTCTCCAAACAGAGGCAGCAGCCACAGATGGCTCCTGCCAATAACATCACACTGCACATCTGACGAGTGACATTTCCATACAAAGGCACACAGAGAGGAGCGGAGGTCTGGAAGTTGTCGTGGCGTGACCTTTCATTGGCGTAACTGTGGGTTGTAAGAGTTTCAGCTGTTTTAGTATAAATTTGAATAAATTTAAAATAGTAACAGTTTGATCTGACATGTTCTCGACATAACAACATTCAACATCACAAGCTTCACAAACACAGGCTTTGTTCTGAGCTGCTGCACACACTGGCCACATCACAGACACACACTATCACAGACACACACCAAACACATCATACAGACAGAAGGGGTGGAGGTACGGCAGCGTGGATGTGCCAGTCTGGGTGAATGTGATAAAGTTGCTGCTTGATGCCTGTGGATGTTGGGAAGTAGTGACAGTGGTGTGTCCTGATTGCAGCGCAGAAGCACGACAGCCCCCACATGCGATTGAGATGCTGAGCTCCTTAAGCTAAGTTTTGTGAAAATATGACCAAACTGTGTCAACACCGTCCTCAAATCCATCCCACCCACCTCTTTAGTAGAACCTGAGACCTCTACTTCAACAGTGTTTTCATCTTTCAAAAGTACAGCCATAGCCTCCATGACCATATACATTTATTGAAGCTGTCAAATGTAATGCAAGAAATGAAAATGCAAGATTTGATTGCATTAATGTACCTCTTTCTGCAATTATTTTACTATTCAAGCGTTTGCTGTTTTCAGTAATCAGTGTTTGTTTCTTTCCCTCATTTTAAGGACTCTCCCTCTCTCAGCTGTTATTCCTCCTGAGTGTAGCTCTCAAGTTGTCATGTCCACAGCTGCAGTCAGATTCATTTTTATTTGTGGTACGTAAAGTTATCTGTAAGAATAGTTCATTCAAACCCCCCCCAGTGAAGCCACATTGCAGCTGCGCAGGCTTGAATAGAGAAAGTCAATGGTGGTTACTGGTGTGTGTTTTCACACCTTTACCTGTTTGTGTCGTTCAAACAGACTCTGGTGTGTTTGGTATCGGCTGGTCTGAAGCTGTTGATGAACTCCACGTTGATCATTTCCACTTTTTACAAATAAAAAAAGGCACTGATTCATATTGTAAGTTAGTAAAGGCCTTATGATGTGGATTGTATCACAGATAAACAGCATGGGGAAAAAAAATAATAAAATGGGAACAATAATCATTGCCTATTTGCCGATGTGCTTTTTAGAAAATCCACCAGTTATTTAGAATTTTTTTTTTTCAGTAAACATTTGCACCACAAAAGAACCAGATAAGTCTGAACCTACAGACAGGAGCCCTGCTGAAAAAACCCTCTCTGATATCCGGCAGGAAGATGAACCCTGTAGCAGAGGAAAGACCAGACTGTAGGTCTGCTGAGATGAATCTGGTCTCTGGTCTCTGTGGAATCTATGGAGACAGAGGCTGCAGCAAAGAGCTGCTGCAATTTTTTGTTTTTACTTTCTGGCCCAGACTGGAGGCTGGGCTCTGTGAGCCATCATGGACTGTTGGCATCTGGACGTGTTTTACTGCTGACTGGCTCTGGATCTATGGTCTACAATCAGCCTACTGGTCTATATAGATGTAAACAATAAGGTGGTCTGCAGTTTTGTTAGAATTGACTGAACCAAATCAAATAAATCAAATAATACTGTATCTCAGCAGAGGGAAGCTTCCCTGGTATAATCACTGAAACATTCAGTGAGGTCGCCCTAAAAATTGCACTTAATGTAGGAGAGGCTTAGTTTTTATCACAGGTTAATATTTGTGTGTTAATCGCAGTTTAACATTTAAAAGCAGTGGTTTCCAACCTTTTTGGCTTGTCATGTTAAATCAGGGCTTTTTGTTTTAAGAGAGATTTTTTGGCACCTTAGAATCAAAAAACAGTCCAAAAAAAACAGTGAAAATGACATGTTGATGTTTCTTTTGTCTTCCTGTGCTGCGAATTGTGTGAGAAGCCTCAGACTGGTCTTAGACTGGTCAGACTGACCTTCATGGTCTGAACCATTTGAGCTGAAAACAGGGGTGCATGTTCTTAGATATCATTCATGTACGAATGTGTGTGTGCAGACGCTTCCGCTTAGGTTATAGCTTTTCACAACACACACACTCTGAAGGAAGACAGATGCCTTTTATTCATTGGCTGTGAGGAGGATGGACAAATGTGTCCACTGGGGTTTACTTACTCACAAACGCACACACACACGGCTGCCTGCCTCAGCAGCAGTTTCTTTTTGGGGGGGCTGGGCACCAGATGAGCTTGGTGATAGAGACAACGAGGAGCGTCCCTCTCCATCTGTCTCACACACACAAATGTACACGCACACTAATAGTCACCAGCTGGGGCTAACAGAGAAAGTGTGTGTGTGTGTTTGTGGATTTTAATCTGAGTGAATATTAAGGATTATTAAGATAATAAAGTTGCTTATTTGATTAGGCCTTAAAAAGGTCAACAGAGTCCCACAGCTTGAGTCGGGGGGAGGGGTCACAGGATGATTAAAACAAAACCCAACAAACCCAAAGTGTCTTCAGTTTGTTTCAGTGAGATTTTTGATCACAGCTCATATTTTATCTGTAGCAGAGTAAAAGTGAATCCTCCATCATCTTCGTCTCTACGGTGACCTCGTGTGTTTTAGGTCTGTGAATCACTTCCATGGACGACTGTATCATGTCTTTTTTTTTTTTTTCATCTGGGTCTGTTTGTGTGTCTCTTGTCCTCTTCAGGACGTGTCCTGTCTGAACCGAGACACCAGTAAGGTGATTGTGGTGGACTGTAAGCGGGAGGCGTTCAGCCTGCAGCCCTTCAACGGCATGGCTCTGAAGAAGTGGGACGGAAACTCAGAGGACCGGACGCTCTACGACCTTGCCAACTTCCTCAAGAGTAAGACATGGAGCGAGGCGCTCAGGGGCCCATCCCTCCCATCTGCCTTTTTATTTCTCTCCTTCTATTCACACACACTTCCATACAACACCACGATGCAATGAGAATTAAAAGAATTATCTTGTCAGCTGAAGTAACAGTTTGGTACTTGTGTTTGAGTTACAAAAATCCTGTGGGGATCTTCCAGAGTTACTGTGTCTTTAGTAGAAAACTCCCTGCTGAGCAGTGGCAGAGGGACAACACGTGTAGTCACATGTAGCTTTGTTGCCAGGAATAAACAAACACACACTCGATTTGTGTGAATCACACTGCTGACACCTCATATTAGCTTTGGTGAGTTACATAGAACAGTGATGATAGGTTTTGTCCCCTTCCGGCCATTCAGAAAGAAAACAGGGTGATATGATGGAAATCAGCAATCCAGTCCTCCAGATGTGTCAGATATAAGGTAACTCAGCGTGAGGTTTGTGCAGAGCTCACATTACTCGGAGCCGACCTGTGGTGAGAGCAGGTTTATGTTGTTACACTGACTGTAGGACTGTTCACAGGTGAGAATACTGGTCAGAGTCAGTCGACCTGGATTTGTCCATGCGTGTCCAACTCTTCGTAGTGTCTTGTTTTGTAAGTGAAAAAAAAACAAGGATCTATGTTGGTGTGTAATTTCTCCCGTGTGTGTTTGGATACATTTGATTGGGTGACGTCGGCAGATGACCTCACACTGCAGCAAAGTCAGAGTTCAGCCAGTTTCTTAACTTTGCTGCAGTGGTTTTACTGAGGCCTCTGCACCAGGATGCTGCTCAGTCACTGCAGTGGTTCGCTGCAGTGCTCTCTTCAACACCAGGCTGTTAGCTTAACCAGTGTGGTCAGTGACATCACACCGGAGAAATGATTACACACACCATCAGCTCCTCGAGTGTTCATGGCATGTGACCTGAAAAACCCTGTTCCTGAGTTTTCTTGGACATTTCTCTGCAACAACAGTAACTGTGACGTGCAAAAGTTTGGACACCTACTAAGTCACTACGTGTTTTTGCAGGAAATGTGTTTTAGATTAGAATATTTTAAAGACAGAAAAGTATCTGTTTGACCTCTTTTCCCTCTCTCCCCTGTCAGCCATCGCTCTGAGCGGCGTGGAGGACGTTCGCTCAGTGTTGGAGAACTATGCTCTGGAAGACGACCCCATCGAGGCCTTCAAACGCAGACAGGCTCAGCTGGCACAGGTAGGAGGAGAGATCAAATGCACCCCGTGCCTGTCTGCCTGGATGTTCTCTGATGTAACTGATTTGACTCCCTGATCTCTGTGTGTCAGGAGGAGGAGCAGCGCCTGGCCGAGCTCTCCCAGCAGAAGAAACAGGGACTCTCTCTCGGCTCCATCACCTCGCGGTTCTGGCGCTCCAAACAGCAGTGAGCCCCGCCCCCTCTCACACTTCCACCAATCGCAGCCCGGCTCTCTGCCAGCATGAAGGTGAGGGGAGAGGCCAGAGGAGAGAAGGGGCGGGGTGGGCCTGCGTACTGTAGCTGGGTGGTCTCTGCTGTCACAGGCAACCAGTCATGTCTCAGTGGGCAGGTCTGCAGCGCTGGAATGGAGCAAGGACATTGGCCGGTGCCTGCACCAATGAGAGCGGCACTTCCTGTTTTTTGGAGGCAGGGCGTCAGTGGCCCCCTCCCTTGGTCATCTTGGTATTACTGCTGACTGTTTCAAAAACAGCCGGAGAAGATCCAGGTCCGGTTAAAACTCTTGTTGGTGGTTGGAGGCAGATCTGAGACCAGCACTGATGTCGCTGCTCCGGCTCCGGTCGGCTCCACCACTCACAGGATCTGACACGAGATCAGCAGCGCTTTGTCCTGTACCACACCTTCAGAATGTGTATTTTATTTTATTTTATTTTGTATTTCTCTTTGTGTGTCAGACTGTGCTGACGGGCTGCTGGAGACGATGTTAGAATAATGAACATGTTTCTAAAAAATAAAAATAAACAATACATAGTAATCTTAAGAGTTCATTCAATATGTCAGAGCGTCCGGCGGTGGCAGCGAGGAATGAAGACTGGAACGGCAGCTGAGCCAATGTGGAACAGAAGAATTGAAGCAAAGGTTCACTTGTAATTTCTACCTTTCCCTGATCTTTCATTTTCACATCAGTTCAAAGATACATCTGGTGTTATTCTAAATTTTTCTTACTGTCAAAAAATCCCACGTGAAGAACAAAAACCAACCATGTTTCTGTTCACCTCTCAACACTCCTGACTCCCCTCCTCTGTCTGTGGCTCAGCTCCAAGCCCACTGGTTCCTACTGAAGACGTCAAGCTTTAAAAATTCCTCACAAGTTTATAGTTTCATTTTTAAAAGGCTCAGTAGTTTCCTAAAGAAGCTTCGATCAAACAAACAGGAAGAAATGCGGAAAGCATTTGTTGGGGACTATTTTCAGTGGCAAATTAATCCTTTGGTGCACCAGTGTAAGAGTGTTTGAGGAGGCAGCTGTGTGTGTGTGTGTGTGTGTGTGTGTGTGTGTGTGTGTGTGTGTGGGATTTGATCAAAACTAACTATATGTTCATGTTAGTGAAGGAACATATAGGAGCCATGATAAACTACAGATAAACTACGACACGTCTATAAAGTAAAATATACAGTGTTTACATACATGCTGATCTTATTGGTCCAGGATTTAATGAGGAGGCCTGTGATTTATTCTCTGAAATGTTGAAGTGGGTGTAACTCTCTGAACTCTCATCTTTTTCTCTCCACCTTCCAAAAAGAGAGTAAAATGAGGAAGGTTGGAGAATCGATGATGATGGTCTTCAAGGCTCAGCTGCTGTTCTGTGTCTAGTGCTCGTTGAAGATTTGTGTTGATGTGACTTCACCATCCACATCCTCAATAAAGGACACATCATGTGGACTTCACGTTGCTTATTTCATGTTTTCAAACACAGCTGCTTGCTCCTGTACAAAGTTTTTCCTGTGTTCTCATTCTTGTAAATTCAGTTTTTTGACTGGAGTTCATTCCTTCTGTCCAAATATAAAACCTGCTCAGTCACTTGACTTCCAGTCTTTCCAACAGTAATATAAAGAATGTTGATGCTTTTATTGCTGTTGAGTTTTTCCTTCACTGTTTACAAGCAGTGACTTTCTCCTTGTTCTTTGTTAAACTGAATTTCCACTGCTTCAGAATAGGTCTCAAAAACAACCACATTTTAAAATATTCTTTCCCTCAAACAAACTCTTCAACAGACACACAAAGTCTAAACTAAAATAATGTTCAGTAACTCACAACTCTAAAAGCTGAATAACCAACTTTATTGGAGAGATTGAGGACTTAAGGTGGTTTGAATTTGAACTGTATACTTAGTGTCTCACTTTAAATCACAGATATTACAGTGCAAGTTTAAGAATTATGATAGTACTTCTGCATGGTATACAGAAGATAAAGAAACTACAGATAAAGTTTCTGATAAGGTCTAAAGAGAACGTGTGGTACTCTTATGTATTTTGAGTACAATGTACATAAAAACAAAGTTGAAACCAAACCTCAGGAGTCCTTCACATTCCTGGATTTAAAGCAGACACCCTGTGGTGCCTTGAAACAGTAAATCTGTTTTTCTTCACTTCTCTGCTGGGTTCCTGCTTCACAACCACCCGCCTTTAAATCCCATGAAGGTGTTGGGACAATTACCACCTCTGAAACACCCAGGTCCCGTCATGGCTTCATGAGACTGGCATGGAAATGAGTCCATGTCCAGAGGGAATGATGGGAAGTGCTGAATCTTCTGTTGGCACAAACATATACGAACACAAGCAGCAGGAGGGTTTCTTCACCTCCAGCCTGCTTGCAGCTCTGGATCTTTACCAGGCCAGAAGTTTCCCAAACGTGGAAACACATTTCTGCCAGGGCAAAAAAAAAGATTCAAAGAGATTGGGATGATAAAAGTACTAATGGCAAAAAAAAAAAAAAAAAGATTCATCCAAAAATATATCTACTAAAAACTACAAAAAAAGTTTTTTGTTTTACAAAATTCATTTGGTATTTTAGCATTTTTATGTTTCAATTTTCACTGAATACTAGCAATTAATTATATAATAACTTAGTCAATTAATTTCTACTTAAGTCAGAATTTTGATTTAGAATCTCATAATTTGGTAAATCTGAATTTTTACTTTCCCACCATTTTGATTTATCTAAACTAATAGAAATAAAGTCAGAATTTTAATTTAGAATTTTGGACTTTTGACTTTGATCTTAATTTTGAGAGTTTTTTTTATATCTGACTTATTAACATGGGAATATGAACTTTTGTTATCGTCACATTAGGCATTTGTTTACGTTGTATTTATCTCATTTTTGATTGAGGTCAGATTGTTTTTCTACTTTGTATCTTATATTTGACTTTAGCTGAAGGCCTTACTGTGTGTCTCAAAACTTGAGATATAGTAGTTATCATTTCATTCATCATTCATCATTTCACTCATAATTTGACGTATTGTTTTTTGTAATTTGACCAAGTCACTGATTTTACTTTTTTTTCTGTATTGCACTTTTGACTTACCACAAATATACCACATATATATTATTATGATATATTTCTTTTTTTCTAACATTTTCATAATTTTCACATTCATCTTTTGTTACATGTTAAGGCAGGAATAAGCTTCTAAAGTTGACTATAACAAACATGGTGAAAATACGAATAGTGGTCCGTGGCTTCTCTGAACTTGTAATATCAACTGTCCACCTACAGTGCCGGGATGTGCACTGACTGTCAGTGAGTCATGCAGGGTCAGGTCCAGTTCTTTTACCCCAGGTCACGGGCAAATGTCCAAATGTGCCTCTGGTGTATTAGAGAAAAAAAACAGGGCAGCAAAGCCTCATTAGTACGTCGTGGATAAACAAATCAGTAAAAACTGGAGAACACTTCAGCATCCGGGATCCAAATATTCGCCCCCGCAAACTTTACATAGAGTGAAAACATGCTCACCGATTCTGCCAAACTTTTTATTGAAAATATATTACACACAATAAAACTTTGTTCTAACCTCTATAAACTTTATTTTGGAAACAGAGCAAAGAGGAGGCTGCTCCCTCTAAACATATTCACCCAGTAACATTCCTGTACTTCAGTCAGTCAGAGCTGTGGACTGACGGAGGTTCAGCCTGCTGAGGTTTAGAGCAAACAGATTAGAGGCTTCTGAAGGAGAGACTCATGGGGATGATCTGATCTGCACTGAGAGAGACTCACTGCTGCTCTGATTTATGCAGAGTGTGTGAAACCCTACAGGAGCTGAAGAGGAGCAGCCCGGGAAGGTTTCCAGCCGGGCTTCAGATTTAAATCCAGGACTTAGTGGAGTTTAGAGGGTCTAAGAGGTTTTTATTCAAAGCAGATCTAATTAAGGATTAGGAATTAATGGCTGGTGATGGTATCAGTGTCTTAAAAATCCTGTTTTCACAGATTAGAGTCAGGAGACCACAAGCTCACTCTCATTCTAGACCAAAGAAGTGGTTCAAATCTAATCAAAGTAATAATAGTAATAATAAGACAGAAGTATTTTAGCTGTGGTCTGTCAGTATCAGTCAGTTGACAGCTTTGCAGTAACAGGACAGAAATGTCTAACATGTTTGAGATCATTTCAGAATGATTTAGCGTTCATATTACTGCTCACATATTTACAGATTCCTACAAACATTTCAGGTCACCAGTGGCGGAGGCAGTATCCCGATCCTTTACTGAAGTAAACGCACCAAGTAAATGGAGTAAAAAATACTTCATTACAAGTAAAAGTCCTGCATGAAAAATCTTACTGAAGTAAAAGTTGTTAAATATTAGCAGCAAAATGTAATTTAAGTATGACAGTAAAGGTCCTGCTTTGGTCTCTTGCTTTATACTTTATAACCAGTTTTACATAGAGGACAGCAGATAAATGTGAGGGGTCGTCAGGTGACTGATGGGAGAGG